>NC_141910.1:23267187-23424218 GCF_057802395.1 Ceratotherium simum simum
ACGTGGCACCCCGAAGCGGGGCGCCCGCCGGGACTGCCGGCGGCCGCGGGAAAAGCGCCTATCAGGACCGCGATAAGCCAGCCCAGATCCGCTTCAGCAACATCTCCGCGGCCAAAGGTATCGCCTCCCGGGCTTTCCCCGCGGCCCTGCGGGGTCGCGCTCCGCACGGCTCATTTTCTGTTTTAGGTGATCCCCTCTTGTCCTCCCGTAGAAGCAGCTCTGTGAAGGGACCCTTCTTTCTGTTTTCTGCGGAGAATTCCAGACCCCAAGTATGGAGGCCTTTGGACTTGCCCCAGTCTGGGTCTTAGACGGCCATCATTTTCCATCCTGGGTTGTGCACCATTTATCACACTTCAGCAGAAAGCGGCCGAGGCCCGCGTGCGGCGGTCCCTTGGGATCTGACACTTAAGAGCTGCCGCTTATCTGCTGATTAGGTCCACTAGTAGAATGTTGTTTGCACAGTACTTTCCAGTTTTCTTCTTACAAAAATATCGTTTAAGTAAGCTTTTCTCGGCGCAGCTATTGAAGCGAATCTGGTAAACTCTCCGCGCTTCAATTGTGGCGGGGCCCGTTGTACCGGGGTGTGGGGAACCGACTTACCCGACTCGTTTGAGAATAATTATAAAAAGCTACACTGTGCTTTTGTGTCCTCTCTGCGTGTGCAACCGAACACCAGCAAATCGAGACACAGGGACAGTTTACCTTTTTTGAAGAACAGTGTTCGGCTCTTGGTGGAAATTAAGACGACCTGAGTTGCATTCTATTTACATTATTTCGTGGCTTTTGTGACCTTTAATCTCTAGCCAAGCTTTCGTTATGTGTAAAATTGAGGAGGAAAATGTTCGCTTCTCTTAGAATTGTGAGGATTAAGAGAAGTCTGGTTGAGATAGAAGAGTCTGGAAGGAAAAGTGAGAACAAAGGCTTAGAGATCTTGCCCGTGGTGTGTCTTGAGTACAGTGAGTATTTCTTTCGGTGAGAGAATAAAGTGCACGAAGAAATGAGAGGTGAGATTGGAAAGGTGGAATGGGGCCAAATCTTGAAGGGCCTGGTGTCCTGGAAAGGGTTTGGCGTAGCTCCTGCACTACAGCTGTTCTTCATCGTAATGAGGTAAGAGCTAACCTGTACACTTGCTGTGAGGATTAAAGAAGAAAGCACATAAAGAGCCACGTATATAAAGTACAGCCTTACAGATATTTGAGGCCATCGGCCCAAGTCACTGCGCGCGTGATGGTGATGCTAAAAGAAGTAGGTACACTGGAGGAAGGATGCTGGAAGAAGAGAGAAGAGGTTGTGATTTGGGCCGAATGAGTTGGAGAGGTCTGAGTGACCAGATGGGTAGATTTAGGAGTCATTTGAAAGTTCAGGAGAGAATGTATACCTGGAAATAAAATTTGGTAGATAGTTGTCTAGGGAGTATAATTGAAGCTTAGATTGATTACATTAGATGTCAGATAAATTCTGGGGCCGTGTGGAGGGTCAGAAGAGCTATATAATACAGTAGACTGTCAACAAAGAAGGAAGATACAGAATAGGAGGTTTACTGTAGTAACCTTTGAAACAGCAGTGCACAGAGAATTGAGACTGGGCAAGAGAGGTATGCATATAGGAACGAAATGTCACCTAAATTGTCTATGAACTTGGCTCTATATCTTAAGTGAGGAGAACTCATAGAGCAAAGGGGCACGACTAGTCTTTCCAAGTCGGACAAAACCCTACAAATTGAGAAAAGCTGCTGCCAGGTGCATGTTTAGTTTAATTTGGGGAGCCAGGTTTTTTTTTTTTATGTTACCAAAAAGATAATCCCATTGGTTGATGCTTTGAAAGACCACACACATGAAAGTAGTAGTAGTTCTAGTACTCTTCAGCATGAGTCATCCACACAGTATGCTAAACTTCAGACACCTTCAGAGATGTAAGCTGTCTGAAATCTTATTTTTTGAATAGTGTGTTATTCTAGAGTCTTCACATAGATGAATAGAAGGGCATTCTAAAGTGACTCGGTCTGTTTATAGGATAATGGTCATGGAGGTCAACTAAAATCGCCTGAAAGGGTAAAATTGACTTGATAATTAGGAACAGAAGCCCCAAATTATGAAATAATTAAGTAGAAAATAATTTTTAAATTATACCAGGTATTTTCTCTTAAGCTCTTTAAGATTGTGTATTATTGTTCACACAATATGGAGGGAAGCGTTGTGGTAGTTGTGGAGTATACAAAACTGGGGCACAATCTCAGGCCTCTGTAGATGGGGTGAGATGGTATGTGCGAAAGGGGAAGATTTAATCATTTGTCCTGGATTTGTCAAAGACAAGGGGATCAAGTACTGTTCGTCAATTCCAATTTCTCTAAGAAAACAAATGGATTAATAAAATAGAAATATTCTCATGGACAAGTAATAAGAATAAGTAACTTTAGAATGGTAGACTGTATATCCAGAGATGTTTCATAACGTACTAATGATGACCAAAAGCTATGATTTTAGTTTTTGTTTTTTAGTTAAGGTTTTGGCCTTTGTTTGGGGTGTTTTTTTTTTTGGTGGGGCTTGGGTTTTTGTTCTGGGGTCAAAGGGTATTTTTTTACTTGGGCTATCCATATTCTAGCTTCACAATAGCAAACAAAAGTCTTTACCCTCAGAAATTATGCTCTGTAGTTAGAGGAGACAGAGAGTAAACAAATAAGTGAATTATATAGTATGTTAGGAGGTCTGCTTGTTTTGTTTTAAGGAATGGAGAAAAAAATAGTCCTCAATTAGCACATAACTAGATTGTACCATTTTGATGTTTAAAGGAAGATTAGGTAAATCCTTAAAATTTATTCTGCCATAGGCGGAGCACAAGTATTACGTACAGTGAGTTTAACAACAAAAGGTGAAGTGTCATACAATTAAAGGAGTAACATAATTATTTTGTTTCCAGTCAATTATTATTAGACAATGAATTTTTTTGGTGGACACAGTGAACTGTTGTACACCATATCCTAATAGAGAGAAAATGATTATTTGAGGAGAGAAATGGGTTGTTCTTTAGAGTCTTGATTTCTTCTTTTTTTTTTTTGGTTTACAGCTGTTGCCGATGCAATTAGAACAAGCCTTGGACCAAAAGGAATGGATAAAATGGTAATCCTTCATTACTTAATGGGTGCTACCATCCATACTGCATGATCTCTATAGAGAGTCAAAATGTGCTGTTCAAAAAAGTAAAAAGTATTAGAAGGTACTTTTATAGTTCAGAAGAGGGATAGATTACTTTGGGGTGAACAGGATTTAACTATAATTCATATTTTGGCTTTTAGTGCTTTTTAAGCAATGAAAGTACATACACAAAAGTAGTTATCTGTTGTGTAGTTAGATGGAAAGTATAGTAAGGCTAGGTGTCAGGGCTTCAGTTCAGTGTTCCTTATTGATGTAACTGTGACCTGACACAAGTCTATGGGATTTCAACTCTGCTTCTAGCTTGGTTGACTGGCAGCATAAAACAGATACATTCCAATAACTTTTGAGTAATATACCCTCAAATTTAGTCCTAGTTAACATCCAAAATGAGAGGTAAGGAAACAATATGGAGGATTGTCTGGATGATATACAGATCATTATTCCCTCTGGATATTTTAAAGTCTGTTCCTCCTAGTTATGCTATTGCCCTTTGTTGAGAGTACTAAGAAGCACATTAGTGTGTTGACTATAAGAACTGTTTTCACCACATTCATGGTACTGTCTTTTTGGGGATCCATGGTATTGCTTCTTATTAATAAGAACCCAGGAATGATAGTGATTCTTTATGGTATCTTTTTTAGTGTCTAGATTCGTTCACTTTTAAGTATCCTGGAACAAAGCCAACTGTTTCATCTGTAAAGTTGGACTATTACTGAATACTTTTAAATCATTATACAGCAATGTGTTGCTTAACAATGGGGCTACGTTCTGAGAAATGCGTCATTAGGCGATTTCATCATCGTGTAAACATCAAGAGTGTACTTACGGAAATCAAGATGATACACCCTTACAGTTAATACATAAACCAGTAACAGAGTCATTTATTATCATTATCAAGTATTATATACTGTAGTTAATTGTGTGTGCTATACTTTTATATGACTGGCAGCACAGTAGGTTTGTTTACACCAGCATCACCACAAACACTTGAGTAATGTGTTGCACTAAGACATTATGACTGCTACAATGTCACTAGGTAATTTTTCAGCTCCATTATAATCTTATGGGACCACCATTTTATATGTGGTCTGTCATTGACCAAAACGTCATTATGCAGCACGTGACTATACTAATGTAAAGGAAGATAATTTGAAATTAAGCACTATGCAAACATGAATTAATTTCTCTACTAAGAAATAGTCAAGTTAGTAGAGCTAATTAGGGTGTCATATTAATGCTGGGTAAAGAAAACAAAATTTTTGAAATGTAACTTACTGAAAAAACCAAACTTACCAGATTCAAGATGGAAAAGGTGATGTGACCATTACAAATGATGGTGCTACCATTCTGAAACAAATGCAAGTGTTACATCCAGCAGCCAGAATGGTAAGTATAATTTTTAGGTGAGTTTTTTTTTTTTAAGTGTATTGTTTGATATTTGGTATACAGTTAAATTTGTTTTATGTGGTCACATGATACCATTTAAGCATGGTGAAAATTTTTTCTCCTTATGCAAGACAGGTGTATTTTTAGGATACATTATATGTCTAGCTCTTCAGTTCAAGGTCATAATAAAACATAAATCACCTTGTCCTTGTCCACAGGAATGTGCCATACAATTGAGGAAGGAGGAGATAAAAATATGAAATGGTACAAATTGTTTGTTCAATGAGTGTTAGCTAGAAGAGAGCAAAATAATTTTAATTGTATGCAAAATGAATCGTGTCTAAACTTGCACTGATGTTTATAAAAAACAATTACCCATTTAACTAAGGATCATAATGATGATTCCAGTGTCAAGTGAAAAGTTACCATATCAGCAAAAGCAAGTTCCTTAGAAATTTCTATCCATTAAAAAGTTCGTCTTAATTATATAGAGATGACTAAACACGAATCACATTGTGCTTATACTGGGTCAGTTCAGATAAACTTGGCAAAAGACTCCAAACTGGCACTCTACTCTCCTCTGAGTGCCCCATTTCATAGCTTCCAAATCTACAGGGTACCTATGGTACAATATCATTTATGCTTTCTGACAGGAACTTGTAAGTAGCTGGGAAGAAAAAATTTACAACCCACAGTCTGAACTGGAAATCATAACTTCTTATAGAGAAAGTATATAAGTAGAGTTTTGTGTGCCACAAATACATGTTGTGATTTTTTCAACAATACCCAAGATAGACAACAAATAGAAGTGAAAAATTATATTAAATCTTATAGTGTTGATAGTAATCAATATAGTGTTGATAATAAATTGTGAAACTGATGTGAAGGCCATTGATGTTATATTTAAATTAGAGGATATTAGATTCTCAAATTTCTCACTGAGCAACTGACATGTTCTGTTCACTTAGCTGGTGGAGTTATCTAAGGCTCAAGATATAGAAGCAGGAGATGGCACCACATCAGTGGTCATCATTGCTGGCTCTCTCTTAGATTCCTGTACAAAGCTTCTTCAGAAAGGTGGGTAGGACATAGGACATGCTTTATTACTGAATAAAGGCAAAAAGTTAAGTAATAAGAGATTTAAGATTTAATTTGGAATAGCTAATCTTTTTATTAGGAATTTTTAGATTAAATTTTGCTGTGATTATCATGAATTAGAAAATTTTTTCTTTTTGCTTCTGTTTTTTTGCCAGGCTTCTGGCAAAAATGGAACTTGATAAAATTTTGCTTTTCAAAACTGAGTGGTGATGGTGTTACTAATCTTAGGCTGTGGATGAGATCAGTGATTTGAGAGAGAGAGAATGGGTTCTTGCTTTGGTAGATAGTGCTTAATCATATTAGCGACTCTCGAGTTACTTATTCTACTTATGTACATTTGTGGTGTTTTGAAAAGTATAAAATTGGTTTCAATCTTTTTTTTTTTTTTTTGAGGAAGATTGGCCCAGAGCTAACATCTGTTGCCAGTCTTCCTCCTTTTTTCTCTCCAAAGCCTCAGTAGATAGTTGTATGACATAGTTATACATCTTTCTAGTTGCTCTATGTGGGACAGCGCATCAGCATGGCTTGATGAGTGGTGCGTAGGTCTGCACCCGGGATCTGAACCTGTGAACCCCAGGGCGCCAAAGCAGAGCACAAACTTAATCGCTGTGCCACCAGGCCGGCCCCGGTTTCAGTCTTAAATATCACATGAATATGTAATTGATCTGTTCCAAATTAAATGGAAATAAATTATTAGCCATAATTAGCAGTTAAGGTTATTGAAACCATTATAACTGAAGCCTAAGTTAATTTCTAGTTAAGAATAATTAAAAATTTGACTGCTTTGAAATTTTAATGAAAACTTTGAAGTCAAGTCAAATATGTAGTTTATTTGTTATAATAAATAACTAAACTTCCACAAATGGCAGGGATTCATCCAACCATCATTTCTGAGTCATTCCAGAAGGCTTTGGAAAAGGGTATTGAAATATTGACTGACATGTCTCGACCTGTGGAACTGAGTGACAGAGAAACTTTGTTAAATAGTGCGACCACTTCATTGAACTCAAAGGTGAGAAAAGCACTAAGGGATCATTGTAAAATTACAGTTTAAGGTTCATTAAGAACTGCTACTCTCATGCTGTGATTTTTGATGTTATACAGTTCATAAATGTTAAGTCTCAAGAGTGACTAGGGGTAACTAAAGTAATTGGTATAACTGAATTAGTTCAAGTAAAATTTACTCCTTCAAGGCTTTCAGGTAAGTCGTAGCATCCCCATTTTACAGATAGGAAATTAGGTCTAGTGAAGTTAAATAACTCATCCAAGACCCACTAATAAGAGGTAGAGCTGAGATTTGAACCCAAGTCAGGGCTGCCCATCCATAGTCCATCTCTTAATTAATTGTCTATGCTGCTTTTGTTATAGAGGAAGTATGTAAGTAGAATTTTGTGTGCCACCAATATATATCATTTTTCAACTAAACCCAAGATGGACAACAAATAGAAGTCAAAAATTATATTAAATCTTATAATGTTGATAATAAGTTGTTTGTGAAACTGATGTCTTGGGAACTTAAGTTTCTTGGGAACTCATGTCACCTTCTGTTTTCTGTCATGTCCTGTGTGATGCAACCCCCCCATTCTTTCTCTTTTTCATCAGCATTATGTTGACACCTTCATTTTCTTTGAATGTTAAGTGGAAAACTAGATAGTATTTGTGATACTAAGTGATATTGTTGAATGTCCCCAGAACTAATGTGGACAAAAGAGCATAATGGCTACAAGCATTGGTCATAGAGTCTACACTGCTTGGGTTCAGTGCATGCTCCATCACTTAACTAAGCTGTGTGAGTCTGTTTCATATTCATCTGTAGATTGAATGAGTATATGAATGTAAAGTGCTAAGACCACTGCCTGGCATATAATAAGTGCTCAATAAATGTTAGCCATTAGCTATTTTTATCAGCCCCTCAGTGTTAGGGGTGCATATAATATAACATACAATCACAAATTCATTTTAGACGGATAACTTCCACATAATTTGCTTTTTTGGATTTCGTACAGAATTATTAGTAATCAAGACAGTCCCAACTACTATATTAATAAAAGAGGAAAACAAACTACATATTTTTATTTTGTGCCCTTGGTGACTGACAACCTGAGTGGAAAAGACAGTTTATATGGAATGTTTTCTCATGTGTGCCCACTTCCCGCGCCACCCAAAAAAAGTGATTAAGATTACTTCTTGAATACCTTGGTCGTTAAAGAAGTAGGACTTTTTCTGTTGTGAAACTGACTTTTTTTTTTTTTTTTTTTTTTTTAATAATTCTAGGTTGTCTCTCAATATTCAAGTCTGCTTTCTCCAATGAGTGTAAATGCAGTGATGAAAGTGATTGACCCAGCCACAGCTTCTAGTGTAGATCTTAGAGATATTAAAATAGTTAAGAAACTTGGGTAAGCAGCTCTAATTATAACTTTAATAAAAATTAATTTTTAAAGTTAACATAAGCTATTGCCAAAAATAGTTAAATGAAAAATACCTAGATGAAAATCACAAAGCTTTCTTTTCTTTTTGGTTTTGTTTTCATGAGAACGTGTATTAGTGTGGGAATCTCAAGAATTTGTTTATATTACCTTATGATGGCAGGGCAGTAGTGTGATCAAAGAGGTTCAGGAAGGGGGCACTAATAAATCTGATTGAGGCTGAAGCACATTTTTTTAGACTGATGATTTTTAATATGTTAAACTGGAAGATTTCTACCCCCTGTTAACTATCCCCTCGTTTTCTTTTTTCTTAGTGGGACAATTGATGATTGTGAGTTGGTAGAAGGGCTGGTTCTAACTCAGAAGGTGGCAAATTCTGGCATAACCAGAGTTGAGAAGGCTAAGATTGGGCTTATTCAGTTTTGCTTATCTGCTCCCAAAACAGATGTAAGTAGAACCAAATGAAATTAATTCCTTGTTTATGTGTTAAATTTTCTAATAACTCAGACTTTTGTTCATTATTGTAAAAATAGGAAAAGCTGATACTAGTGATAAAAAAGCATAGCTCTCAAAAGAATTAGTAAAATCAAGACAAAACTAGAAATCGTTGGATGACAAACATAACAAATCTATAGCCTAAATTGGCTTTTAATTGAAATTGAGCTTTGACTTACTTCACAGGTGAAGACAAATAACAATAGGGATATATATGTATGAAATAATAAAAATACCTTATGTAAAAGTTGTAAAAGTTATAGGTTATGTAAGTGAATTTCCAAATTCATTCTAGCTTTCTGAGAAGGGAAACTTTAACTCATCCTTCAATAGCAGGGAGATCTTTTGTCCCACATTTGTGTAAATGAAACTTTAAACCAGTTTATTATCCATACTCTGAAGAAGTTGTTTTTTGTGTAAGACATTTTCATATCTATTAGTTGTAAGTGCCATTCCCTAAAGGAGGTGGTTGATCTTGTCACCTCTCTGATTTGCTCTCATTTTACATTGTATTGGCCTACAGGTTTCCTGTTGTGTTGTTTGTTCCCCAAATTTTAACCCATACAAAAATTAACTTTGTTTTATCAGTCTTTGACATAAACAAGATTTGTCCTTGGTACCTGCTTTCAGCATATCATTTTTTATAACAAGTCATAGAGTAAAAAGAATGCAACTGAAATGTACTTGTAAGTAATGTAAATAAGACAGCAAGATATGTAGATGAAAGTAAAAACTCTGAGTTTAGTTTGGTGCATATGCATCTTTCCAGACCTTTTCTATGCTTGTCTACATAATTTGTTTGGTATGATTTTCATTGAATTTATACTATATATAATATTTTCATTAAAAATATTTTGCTTTTTTGCTTAAAAACTCTTAGAATGCAAATCATTAATATGTTGTTCTTTTTCTAAACAGATGGATAACCAAATAGTAGTTTCTGACTATGTCCAGATGGACCGAGTGCTGCGAGAGGAGAGAGCCTATATTCTGAATTTAGTGAAGCAAATTAAAAAAACAGGATGTAATGTCCTTCTCATACAGAAGTCTATTCTAAGGTGTGGGGCTATTTATTTTGTTCACCTCTTAATGATAATTGATTTTGGATCCCCTCTAGCATTTTTTTTAAGAAATATTTCAGGTGGGTAAATGACTAGAAATCTAGACTGAATCTGCATTTTGGGGCATTGTTATATTCTGATAAATCCTCTAAAGTGAGTTCTCTTCCCATTGTTTAGAGGGCCATGCATTTGCTGGCCTTGAAATTTTAGTTCTTTTTTAGTTCTTTAGTTTTAATTATCAGAGATATACTCATTTAGTATTAAGAAAATGACATAATTACCTCATTGTGTTTTACAAATAGTGTCCTTAGGGTACATTCTAATATATACATTGGAGGGGCCAGCCCGGTGGCGCAAGCGGTTAAGTGCGCGCACTCCGCTGCAGTGGCCCAGGGTTTGCCAGTTCGGATCCCAGGCGCGCACCAAGGCACCGCTTGGCAAGCCATGCTGTGGCGGCGTCCCATATAAAGTGGAGGAAGATGGGCACGGATGTTAGCCCAGGGCCAGTCTTCCTCAGCAAAAAAAAAAAGGAGGATTGGCAGATGTTAGCACAGGGCTGATCTCCTCACAACAAAAAAATACACACACACACACGCACACAGGAAATTGTATTTAAGATTTTGAGCTCATAAACTTGGTAAACTATTTAAAGCATCTTCCTTCACAGATAATTTGAGTCACCGGCCATGTAAACAATGGTAAAATAATGAAACCCTTAAAAGGTAGTTGGACAGCAAAATGGGTTTTTTTTAACCTAGCAGTGACATAATTGCTGATTTTATATTTTAGAGATGCTCTGAGTGATCTTGCATTACATTTCCTGAACAAAATGAAGATTATGGTGGTTAAGGATATTGAAAGAGAAGACATTGAATTCATTTGTAAGGTAAAATATTCTTAACATCTGTATGTATGAAAAAGTCCAGTAATCAAATATTGTCTCAATTTGTGGATTTGACTATTTTTCCCAGACAATTGGAACCAAACCAGTTGCTCATATTGACCAGTTCACTGCTGACATGCTCGGATCAGCCGAGTTAGCTGAGGAGGTCAATTTAAATGGTTCTGGCAAACTGCTGAAGGTAACAGTATTATTATAATTAAGTTTTTATGTGTCTGCATTTTTGGTTTGTTTATTTTAACCCTTACTTCAAATACCTAATTTGGAGTTGTTTACTAAAGATTACAGGCTGTACAAGTCCTGGAAAAACAGTTACAATTGTGGTTCGTGGTTCTAACAAATTGGTGATTGAAGAAGCTGAGCGCTCCATTCATGATGCCCTATGTGTTATTCGCTGTTTAGTGAAGAAGAGGTAATATAAATTACTAAGTAACATTTTGAACATTAAAATTTCTGTATTTTGACCGTTTTAATGTATAAATTATTATTATTATTCTTTAAATAATTATTAAAAATAGCTTTCTGTTGGATAAAATAGGCTAAAAATATATTTGTGAATTTCAGAGCTCTTATTGCAGGAGGTGGTGCTCCAGAAATAGAGCTGGCCCTACGGTTAACTGAGTATTCACGAACATTGAGTGGTATGGAGTCCTATTGCGTTCGAGCTTTTGCAGATGCTATGGAGGTCATTCCATCCACACTAGCTGAAAATGCTGGCCTGAATCCCATTTCTACAGTGACAGAACTAAGAAACCGTCATGCCCAAGGAGAAAAAACTACAGGCATTAATGTCCGAAAGGTAATAATTTAATCTTTAATTATTGCAGAAAATGTTGATTAATATAAAAATGTTAAAACCTTCATAATCATCTACTCAATGAAAAGCTTTGTGGGCCGGCCCCGTGGCTTGGTGGTTAAGTGCACACGCTCCGATGCTGGTGGCCCGGGTTCGGATCCCGGGCACGCACCGAGGCACCACTTCTCCGTCCATCCTGAGGCCGAGTCCCACATACAGCAACTGGAAGGATGTGCAGCTATGACATACAACTATCTACTGGGGCTTTGGGGGGAAAAAATAAATAAATAAAATCTTTAAAAAAAAAAAAAAAAAAAAGCTTTGTAATTAAAAGTAGAGTAATCCTGGATTTAAATGTGAGACCTCGGATTAATTAATGTATATACCATTGAGTGAGAATAAAGATGATGCCTTAAGTGAGAAGTCTTATTTTTCATTAACTCTGTCACTTATTGACTGTGTGACTTTTAGCAAGGTACTTAGTTTGTGCTTCAGTTTCTTCAATTGTAAAAACGGACAATTAATAGTTTCCTTATAGACCTGTTGTGAGGCTTAACTGTATTACTAATTAGAAAGCTCTTACAAAGATGCCTGGCATATAGTAAACACTATGTAAATATTAATTGCTGCTGTTGTAAGCACCAGCCTAGTGTGGTTGTGTAGGGTAAACACAGAGAACAGTAATAAATTCCCCTTTTGTGTTAGTATTTAATTAATGTCTCTTCCTATTGAGGAGAGAAATAATACATAATAGGAAAAAAACCTGAAAACCCAAGGTATTTTTTGAATGGTGCAGAATTCCAAAGGAGGACGCTACCTGGTTAGGGAAAGCTTTATGAAGATGCAACTTTGGTTGGTAGGGGGTGAGGAAATTTCATTTGGGTAAGCAGTGGTTTACAGGTGAGAGGGACCAAGAAGTTACTCATTTTGTCCAAAGCAGAGGTTATATGTTGGTGATATAGTGGACTTTAAGGTTGGAAAGATCAGGTAAAAGGTAGAATGAGGAGGCCCTGGGGTATTGAGGCACGCAGGGTGTTTTGTTTTTATTATTCCAGTAGGTGGGAGCCACTAAAGTTCTTTTAACCAAGAGCCTAAGGTGATGAGTATTTTAAGGAGGGAAGACGGGAG
Source organism: Ceratotherium simum simum (assembly GCF_057802395.1). Taxonomy (NCBI): domain Eukaryota; kingdom Metazoa; phylum Chordata; class Mammalia; order Perissodactyla; family Rhinocerotidae; genus Ceratotherium; species Ceratotherium simum. The sequence continues at coordinate 23,279,631 of NC_141910.1, forward strand.
ATGAGGTTGCCTGTTACGGCCATCAGCAGTGATCCTGGGATAAAAATGATTAGGATAGTGGCAGTAAGAATTTAAAAATGGGAAGTGCAAGAGAGAGAAAGGCAGAGCAGATCATACTTGGCCATATTCAGAATTAGGATTCAGAGATGATTTGAACACTAAAGATGTCATAACTTTTCATTACTATGATCATCTACCTAATTTTTGCTAGGATATTTTTAAATAAAACATACTTAGGAGGAGTTGTTTTTGAGTCAGTATTGGGGGAATCCAGCATTAATTCAGTTTTTCCAAATTTTAGTTGAAATATAACCTATGGTGTAGAGAAGAGCTTGGTAGAGAATGTCTTACTCTCTTGACTAGACCAAAGGGAAACTAGGTTTGAAAAGGGCTTGAGGCATACTGGTAACGGTGTAGTTGGTGAAATGTATAATTACAAACACTAAAAGCAACTTGTACTGATTGCAGGGTGGTATTTCCAACATTTTGGAGGAACTGGTTGTCCAGCCTCTGTTGGTTTCAGTCAGTGCACTGACTCTAGCAACTGAAACTGTCCGAAGCATCCTGAAAATTGATGATGTGGTAAGTATATATAGATTGTGCGTTTCCCTACAAGGTCAAAAAGGCGTATTTTTTGAAGAGGTTTTTTTTTTTAGGGTGGGCAGTAAATGTTAGTTTGCTAGTCATCAAGGTGATAATAGTTCATACTTTTGTAATCTTTTCTCACCTGTAAAATTACGGGGGATTTGGATAATTGCCTTAAACATCTTCCATCCTTAAAATTCTGTGATTACAGGTTTTGAAACTTAAGTTTTTCTTTTGTCAGGTAAACACTCGGTAATCTGGATAACACTGGCCGACTGGCACCACCATGACCACTGATGTGCAGCTGGAGTGGAAGATCACCTTAGCATTCCTTGTTTGGAAGATTGTTTCCTCTATGAATTCTTGGGCCTGGTCTTCCAGTTGGCATTTGCTTGAAATTGTATTGATGCAATTTATGAAAATATTAAATATTTGGTTTCAAAAGGCAGATTTATTGTTGTCCCCCCCAACTTTTATTATTTCTGATACTCTTGAAAAACCTATATAAGAAGAGGAGAAAATGACTTCACATTTACATTTTGACTTCCTTAGGGCTTAATCCTGGTTACTTGCAGTGTTTTTTGCTTTTGTTTTTTAAACGGAAGCATTGAGAAGAAAAAAATGGCCCAATATGCTTATCACCCTGATAAATCCCCATTTACATAAAAATATCAAAGTACCGTAAATGCTGTTTAAAAATTTAACAGTACAGAAAAATGAAAGGCTCCTTCCATCCTATCATCCTAATCCCTTTCTCTAAGAATAATGACTCTTGTGTTAACTGGGATTCCTTCTACAAATAAAAGTATATGTATATACATAGTGAATCTTATTTATACAAAGGAGATTCTTAACTAGTAAGTTTTCAGTGGTTTTAAACATCTTCATTGCCTCTGTCCTGATCCAAGCATGTCTCATGAATAATTAAAATTTAACTAGTCTCTGCCTTCACTTTAGCCACCTTTCAGTCAGTTCTGCACACACTATAGCTAGTGATCTTTTTAAACTTGTAAGGCACTCCCCTTTATGAAAGCTTTCATGGCTTCTGATTTTCTTTGCATAAAAGCCATACCTTTAAAGGGGACCATAAATTGGGCCTACGTTATCTGGCACCACTCCCGCCATCTCCTACCTTGTGTATTTCACAAAGAGTGTTAGGAAGGCAACTGGGGTTCTCATTTGTGGAGAAAGAATTTTAGCCAACCAGTCTGAAGCTTTTGTATCTGACAAGTAGTTAACTAAAATAACTAATTTGCTAAATGGTAAGTCTTAATATGTATAGATGACTTTCTGGATAGTCTAGAATTTAATAATTCCATAATTCTCATTTTAATGGATATTAGGAGCTTGCTGTAAAATATGCTTTTTCTAGCTACCATAGAACAATCCAATGTGGTGTATTCTAAAAACTTTTAGTCAAAATACTTCTCTAATTCAAATTACTTAGATTGGAACTTTTATGAATTATTCAGCACAAGGTTCTGTGTGTCTTAGGCTATACCTATAGACCTAAATATACAAGTAGTTTATATAACAAAAGTCTTAAGAGGAACTCTTCCAAGACAAATGTTTCTTAATCATTTGTTCTGTTAAATTTGTTTTGATATAAATTAAGCCACTAACTACTTTAAGGGTTTGACTTGGGTTTTATAACAGTTTACAAAATAATCAAACCAGTTGTATTTTAGGGAATGGAAGACCAAATAAGAAAGCTCAAATAGAGGTTTGTTATAGTTATAATTCTAAAGTAATGAAGGGAAATGCATCCTGTTAAGTATTTAAAAGGTATACTTTTAATAATGAGAAAGGATGACTACCCTAATGGGACAGAAGTTTTGCATACTTTCTTTTCTCTTGAGTGCTATTTATTGCTCACCCTCAACTTTTTATTATGAAAATTTTTAAAATATAGAAAAGTTTAAAAAATAGTATGAACATCATATACCCTCCACCTAAATTTAGCAATTATTGACATTTTGCCATACAGTCAGTTCTATAACATGATGTATAGCTAGAATCATGGTGTGCAAAATTGTACAATAAAAACCACAGGACTTAGAGAAGAAATGGGGGTAGGGGCACAACACTCAAATTTCATCGGTAACACAAACAACTGGAACCTAGTAAAAACGTGTTAAATGATTAAGAAATACATACTATATTAAATATGCCACTTTACGTTGAAAAATACCTAACGCTTGCTTGTGCAAGTGGATGTTGGAAGTTGCAGCAAATGTCATTGCAAAGTGGTAGAAGGAGGGTTATCTGAAATCTGACAAAGTTGTAACACCAGATGTGGATGGGTGTGGCTCATAAAGGTGAATTGATTTATCTGGGTGTTTTGAGATGTGTACATTTGTATGTTTTGTTCTTAAGCAGTTCGATTGAACTGGGTGCACTTTTCTGTGTTCACCTTTTTTCCTGAGGAAATCACATAAGCAAATGTGAAATGAATATTTTGCTCAAATTGTTCACTTGCCTCTTTAAGATTCTCTCTGTCAGCAGTTTGACTATGATGTGTCTCAAGTGTGGATCCCTTTGGGTTTTCTTGAGTTTCTTAGATGTACAGATTAATATTTTTTCTAGTAGTATTTTTGAATTGAGATAGGGATCCAAGTTCAGAAAGACTGAAGTAGCTAGTTGTGGGACAAAGTACTAGAAAAGAGGAAGATTTACAGCGATAGTTCCAGAGGTGAGTAGAGTAGTCTTGAGTTTTTGGCTGAGGACTTGTTTCTGCATCTGTAGGGTAAAATTATCTTGAGTCCCTGGAATAACCACCGGAAAGCAGCAGAGCAAAGTTTCCAACAGGCAAGGAATAGTTTAAATTCTCATCAGGGGGCTGGCCCTGTGGCGTAGTGGTTAAGTTTGGTGCACTCTGCTTTGGTGGCCCAGGTTCACGGGTTTGGATCCTGGGTGGGGACCCACACCACTCATCAGCCATGCTGTGGCAACGATCCATGTACAAAGTAGAGGAATATCGGCACAGATGTTAGCTCAGGGCAAATCTTCCTCAAGCAAAAAGAGGAAGATTGGCAATGGGTCTTGGCTCAGGGTGAATCTTCCTAAACAACAAAAATAAGTAAATAAATTCTCATCAGCCAGAATTGTAATACACAGAATCAGAGCCATCAGAAGGGTATTGCCTGGGCCGGCCCCGTGGCTTAGCAGTTAAGTGCACACGCTCTGCTACTGGCGGCCTGGGTTCGGATCCCGGGCGCGCACCGACGCACCACTTCTCCGGCCGTGCTGAGGCCATGTCCCACATACAGCAACTAGAAGGATGTGCAGCTATGACATACAACTATCTACTGGGGCTTTGGGGGGAAAATAAATAAGTAAATGTTTTAAAAAAAAAAAACGCTTTAAAGGACCCAATAAAATCCAGCACTCAGTAATATAAAATTCATTTCTGGCATTCAAGTCATGCAAATGAATATTAGTAACTTGAAGCTGTATGGAAAATAAAGATCTCAATAAAGGTAAATACATGGGTACTCAAAAGCTGGTATTGTAACAATGGTTTTTAACTGTACTGTGCTGCATGATTTAAGAGACTGATAAATTTAAAGAAAAAATTATTAGTCTAAAAGCTAGTATTCTAATTTTAGTTTGTAACTTCAAATCTTATTTTCTACATAATTTTAAGAGACTAATGCACTTAAGAGAATTATTTAGTTTATATTTTGGGGCACACAATATATAAAGATATAATTTTGTGACCTCAACAACTAAAAGGGGTGGGGACAGAGCTATAAAGGAGCAGAGTTCTTGTATGTTATTGAGGTTAAGCTGCTATAAATTCAAATTAGAGTGTTATAACTTTAGGATGTTAAATGTTATCCCCAGGGTAACCACAAAGAAAACAGCTATAGAATATACACAAAAGGAAATGAGAAAGGAATTTAAACATTTCACTACAAAAGATCAACTAAACAAAAAAGACAGTACAGTCATGTGCCACATAATGACGTTTCAGTCAATGACGGACTGCATATGTGATGGTGCTCCCATAAGATTACTACTATATAGCCTAGGTGTGTAGTAAGCTATACCATCCAGGTTTGTGTAAGTACACTCTATGATGTTCGCACAATGACGCAATCACCTAACGATGCATTTCTCAGAACATATCGCTGTCATTAAGCGACACATGACTAATTCATGAAATGAGGGACTAAAAACCTATAAGGCACATAGAAAAGAAATAGAAAAATAACAGAAGTAAATTCGTCATCAGTAATTTAAATAAGTAGATTAAACTCTTCAATCAAAACAGAGATTGGTAGAATGATTTAAACAAATGATCCAACTATATGCTATCTACAAAAGACTTTAGATCCAAAAACAAATAGATTGAAAGTGAAAGGATGGAAAAATTCCATGCAAACAGTAACCAAAAGGGAGCAGGAATAGCTATACTATCAGAGAAAGTAGAATTTAAATTTTTTAAAAGTTATAAGAACAAAGGAGGACATTATATATTATTAAAAGGTTAAACACAACAAGTAGATATAACAATTACAAACATTTATGCACCTGACAACATCAAAATATGTGAGGCAAAAACTGACAATTGAAGGGAGAAATAGTTCTACAATAATAGTTGGAGACTTTAATACCCCACTCAAAATAACTGATAGAACAACCAGACAGAAAAAAGTAAGGAAATAGAGGACTTAACACAATAAACCAACTAGGTCTAACAGACACGTAGAGAACACCGCTCCACAACAACAGCATACAAATTCTCAAGTGCACATGGGATATTTTCCAGGATACACTCATATGTTAAGCTACAAATTAAGTCTCGAGAGATTTTTAAAAGGTAGATAGCATGCAAAATATATTCTCTGACCAAAACAGGATGAAATTAGAAATCAATAACAAAAGGAAAACAAAAATTTTAAAAATTATGTAAATTAAACACTTAAGAAACCAATGGATCAAAGAAGAAATCACAAGGGAAATTAGAAAATACTTAGAAATGAATGAAAATGAAAATACAACATACCAAAACTTATGGGACACAGCAAAAGCCGTGCAAAGGGGGAAATTTATAGCTATAAATGCTTACATTAAAAAAACAAGAAAGATCTCAAATCAACAACCCAACTATACAACTTAAGGAACTAGAAAAAGAACAAACTAAACCCAAAGCTAGAAGGAAGGAAGTATAACGATCAGAGCAGAGATAAATGAATAGAGAATAGAAAACAATAGAGAAAATCAATGAAACCAAAAGATGGTTCTTGGAACAGATCAACAAAATTGACAAACCTTTAGTTAGATAGACTAAGAAAAAAAAAAGATACAAATTAATAAAATCAGAAATGAAAGTAAGGACATTACTACCAATTTTACAGAAATGAAAACGATTATAAGAGAATACTATGAACAATTTGTACACCCACAAACCCACAAACTACATAACCTAGATCAAATGGATAAATTCCTAGAAACACAAAAGCTACCAAGTCTAAATTACAAAGAAATAGAAAATCTGAAGAGATCTATAACTAGTAAGGAGATTTAATCAGTAATCAAAAATCTCCCAAAAAAGAAAAGCCCTGTATCATAGCTTCACTGGTGAATTCTACCAAACATTTAAAGAACTAATACCAATTCTCAAACTTTTCCAAAAATTGAAGAGGAGTGAACACTTTCTAATTCATTCATTCTATGAGGCCAGCATTACCCTGATACCAAAGGCAAAGACACTACAAAAAAAAGAAAACTACAGACCAATACCCCTTATGAACATTGATGCAAAAATCCTCAACAAAACACTAGCAAACCAAATTCAGCAGCATATTGAAAGGATTATACACCATGACCAAGTGAGATTTTATTCCTAGAATGCAAGGATATTTCAACATAGAAAATTGATCAATGTAATATACCACATTAACAGAATGAAGGGAAAAAACACATGATCATCTCAATTGATGCAGAAAAAGCATTCGACAATTTTCAACACACTTTCATGATAAAAAAGACACTCAAGAAACTAGGAATTGGCAAGCTGGCCCCGTGGCTTAGCAGTTAAGTGCGTGCGCTCCGCTACTGGCAGCCTGGGTTCAGATCCGGGTGCGCACCAATGCACTGCATGTCCGGCCATGCTGAGGCGGCATCCCACATACAGCAACTAGAAGGATGTGCAGCTATGACATACAACTATCTGCTGGGGCTTTGTGGAGAAAAAGGGAAAAAAAGGAAGAGGATTGGCAATAGATGTTAGCTCAGGGCTGATCTTCCTCACAAAAAAAAGAAAAAAAAGAAACCAGGAATAGAAGGAAACTACCTCAACATAATGAAAACCATATATGAAAAACCGACAGTGAACATCATACTCAATGGTAAAAGCCTGAAAGCTTTTCCTCTAAAATCAGGAACGAGGCAAGGATGCCCATTTTTACCACTTCTATTCAATATAGTACTGAAAGTTCTAGCCAGAGCAGTTGGGCAAGAAAAAGAAATAAAAGTCATCCAAATTGGAAAGGAAAAAGTAAAATGATCTCTGCAGATGATATCATCTTATATGTAGAAAGACCTAAAGATTTCACCAAAAAAGGTATTAGAACTAATAAATGAATTCAGCAAAGTAACAGGATACAAAGTCAACACACAAAAATCAGCTGCATTTTTATACACCAACAGTGAACAATCTGAAGATCAGCCCTGAGCTAACATCCATGCCAATCCTCCTCTTTTTGCTGAGGAAGAATAGCCCTGAGCTAACATCTATTGCCAATCCTCCTCCTTTTTTTCCCTTTTTCTCCCCAAAGTCCCAGTAGATAGTTGTATGTCATAGTTGCACATCCTTCTAGTTGCTGTATGTGGGACGCAGCCTCAGCATGGGTGGACAAGCTGTGCGTCGGTGCGCGCCCAGGATCTGAACCCAAGCTGCCAGTAGCGGAGTGCATGCACTTAACTGCTAAGCCACGGGGCTGGCCCCTACAAAAACAATTTCATTCACAATGGGATCAAAAAGAATAAAATACTTAGGAATTAACCAAGGAGGTGAAAGACTGGCACAATGAAAATTACAGAACATTGCTGAAAGAAAGACAAACAGAAATACATCCTATGTTCGTGAATTGGAAGACTTAATATTGTTAAAATATCAATACTATCCAAAGTGATCTACAGATTGAATGTAATCTCTATCAAAATCCCAATGACATTTTTTGCAGAAATAGAAACAAACCCATCCTACAATTTATATGGAATCAAAGGGATCGCAAATAGCTAAACAATCTTGAAAAAAAAGAACAAAACTGGAAGACTCACACTTCCTGATTTCAAAACTTACTATAAAGCTGCAGTAATCAAAACAGTGTGGTACTGGCATAAAGACCGACATTTTTTTAGATCAATGGAATAGAACAGAGAGCCCAGAAATAAACCCTCACATATATGGTCAAATGATTTTTGATGAGGGAACCAACATCATTCAATGGGGAAAGGTCAGTCTTTTCAACAAATGGTGCTGGGAAAACTGGATGTCCACATGCAAAAGAATGAGGTTGGATCCTTACCTACCACCATACAAAAAATTAATTCAAAGGGGATCAAATGTAAACCTAAATGTAAGACCTAAAACAATACACTCTTAGAAGAAAACAAAGAACAAAAGCTTCGCAATATTGAATTTGGCAGTAATTTCTTGAATGTTTTACTAAAGGCACAGGTAACAAAAGAAAAAATAGACAAATTGGACTTCATGAATATTTTAAAGTTCTGTGCATCAAAAGACACTATCAACAGAGTAAAAAGCAACCCACAGAAAGGGAGAAAATATTTGCAAATCTCATATCTGATCAGGGATTAATATCCAGAATATATAGAGAACTCCTAAAACTCAACAACAAAAAAACAGACAACCCAACTAAAAAATGGGCAAAGAATTTGAATAGACATTTCTCCAAAGAAGATATACAAATGGCCAATAACCACATGAAAAGATGTTCAACATCAGTAATCATTAGGGAAATCCAAATCAAAACTACAATGAGATACCACCTCACACCCATTAGGATGGCTACTAGCAAAAAACCAGAAAACAAGTGTTGGCGAGGATGTAAAGAAATTGGAACCCTTGTGTACTGTTGGTGGGAATGTTAAAATGGTACAGCTGCTATTGAAAACAGTAAGACAGTCCCTCAAAAAATTAAAAATAGAATACCAGGCTGGCCCAGTGGCGGTGGCGTGCTCTGCTTTGGTGGCCCAGGGTTCGGATCCCAGGCATGCACCAACGCACTGCTTGTCAACCATACTGTGGCAGTGTCCCATATAAAGTAGAGGAAGGTGGGCACGGATGTTAGCCCAGGGCCAATCTTCCTCAGCAAAAAAGAGGAGGATTGGCAACGGATATTAGCTCAGGGCTAGTCTTCCTCACACACACAAAAAAACAAAAACAAAAAGAAGGAATTTCTAAAAAAAAAAAGGAAGGAATTTCTGATATACACTACAGCATGGATGAATCTTGAGGACATTATGCTAAATGAAATAAGCCAGTCACAAAAAAGACAAATATTGTATGATTCCACTTACATGAGGTACTTAGAGTAGTCAAAATCATAGAAGCAGAAAGTAGAATGGTGGTTGCCAGGGCTGGGAGGAGAAGAGAATGGGGAGTCATTGTTTAGTGTGTATAGAGTTTCAGCTATTCATTCAATATATTTTAACATATAATTTATATTTATTTAATATATATTTTAAGTAGTTTAAAGCCACTTTATTAATATAATTATACTATATAGGGCCGGCCCCGTGGCTTAGCGGTTAAGTGCGCGCGCTCTGCTACTGGTGGCCTGGGTTCAGATCTCGGGCGCGCACCGATGCACCGCTTCTCTGGCCACGCTGAGGCCGCGTCCCACATACAGCAACTAGAAGGATGTGCAGCTATGACATACAACTATCTACTGGGGCTTTGGGGTAAAAAAATAAATAAATAAATAAATTATACTATATAAATATATATTAACTCATAGTAATATATTATTCTATAGATATATAAGTGAGACAGCCAAAGGTGGAAAATAAATACAAGGTATGAATTACTGACCTGGCCATAGCTTTAAAGCAAATTAAGTTCAGTTTCCTGTTCATGAAGGACTTGTCCAGACAGCCACCATAGAGTCATTGTGACTTAGAATTGTCCATCTAAGGGTAAAGGAAAGAAATTAATTTGCCAGTTTCCCATCTCTCTCATTGGTCAACGCTTGTCCCAGGGTGTTGATTCTTGCCCAGTGCCTCCAGTCAGATGCTGGGGAAGCCAGATCTTGGGCCACTGGTTCAGTGCTTCATCTGCGTCTGGAAGTGGTGTAAGGAGCCAGAGCCTCCATGGGTGTAGTCAATGTTGCTTTAGCACAAGAGATGTAGACTCTGGTACTGCAGCAGGTAGCAAGAGGACCAGAGAGCAAATGGAACTAAGGAAATAGTCAGGTATCCTAGAGAAGAATTAGAGCCTTGGTTCTCCAACCTGTAACGCATTAGAATCATCTGAAGCATTCTAGAAGCTATACTGATAACCAAGTGTTCAAATTATTTACTTCTGCATTAAAAAATTACTCCAAAACTTAGTGGCTTAAAAACCACTTAAAATATATGTTATTAAATATATTAATAAATTATTACAAGTTAAGGGGCCGGCCCGATGGTGCAAGCGGTTAAGTGACCGCGCTCCGCTGCAGCATCCCGGGGTTCGCCAGTTTGGATCCCGGGCGCGCACCAACGCACTGCTTGGCAAGCCACGCTGTGGCGGCATCCCATATAAAGTGGAGGAAGATGGGGACGGATGTTAGCCCAGGGCCAGTCTTCCTCGCCAAAAAAAGAGGAGGAATGGCAGATGTTAGCACAGGGCTGATCTCCTCACACACAAAAAATTATTACAAGTTAATGTATAATTATATAATAATATTATATTATATATTATCATACTACATATTAATATATAAATAAAATATACAATTTATATTTAATGTATATTTTAAGTGGTTTCTAAGCAACTATATTTATTTCATATGTAATTTAAATATAATTATTCTACAGATTTTATAATTTCTGTCATGAGTTCTTCTGTAACCTGTGAATTGTTTTTTAGAAGTATTTTAAAGTTTCCAAACTGAAAAGGCTTTTCTAGTTATTCTTTAATTATTCTCTAACTTAATTGCATTAAGTGATCAGAGAATGTTGATTGTTTGATATTAATCCTTTGAAATATGTTGACGCTAGCTTTATGTACTATGGTTACCTTTTATAATGTTCCATGTGTTCCTAAAGTAATGTATACTCTCCAATTGTGTTTTTTTAATATATATATATTAGCTATGTTATCATCCAATAGCTATGTATTATCTAATTGTTAATTGTGCTGTTCAAATCTTCTATACCCCTTCATATGTACACAAATGTATCAAAGACTTCCACAGGACTGTCCACAGCTGCTTTATTCACAGTAGCCAATGTGGCGGCCATAGAGCTGAGCTGCTAGGATGTCCCCTAAAGACAGGATCTGCTCTGAGGAGTGCAGTCAATGGATACAGCAGTGTGCTGGAGCCTGCTGGTACGGACTTGAGAGAGTTGACTGTAAAATTTTCAGCCATTACTAATTTGTTAAACACAGCCATTATTAAAAATTAGTTTTGCTAAATTACAATTAAATAATGTTCAAAACAAAGATAATTTCTCAAAACTCTTTACCTCCTCTTCTGTTACCATATTTTACTTATATTTATATGCTCTTGAGCTTATTTGCACCTACTGTATCTCTGCAGTGAAAAACTATATAATGGTGTGCTACTGGACATCCTTCCCCAAGTTCATGTTCAGTGATGTCACATTGGTAGCTTGGAATTGGCCTTGGTGGGAGTATTGACACCATGGAAATCAGCAAATGCTACAAACTGGACTTGTAAACTTAAAGTGATTGATAGGGAAAATGTTCATAATGCAGGAAAAAAACTTAAAATTGTGTGGTGCCTGTAGCCATTACATTGTGAATAGCACAAAAAATTAAGGAAAATTCTTTCAATATTAGAAAAGTATTTATTTCAGTGAAGAAGTTGCTCACGATATTGAAAAACAAGTGAAATTCTGACATACATTTTGATTACTTCACTTTCACCTTATTAATATAAGCAAAAATATCAACCAATATCCATGTTGGAACTACATTGTTAATCAACTGCAACCACAGGCTGGCTTCAGATACGAGAGTTCAGCAAAAACTAAGGAAAGTATTCTGGGAGAATCAATTGTTTATGAGGAAGTCACAGTAAAGAGTATATTTTGTTATTTCTAAGTTGTATGCTACAATCCTTTATATCACTAAAATTTACAATAAGTGTGTCATCACACACACACACACTTTCCCCCAGAGAGTCTCTCAGTAACCATTTACCAGCATACCAGCACTTTAGGATTTTTCACAGTGTTCCATCTGAGAACATGTTCTTCCCAGGGAGCTCTAGCCAATGATTGAGATGGTAGGGCTGGTAGGGTCTGGCCATTTCTGCCCATTGCAGAACTCCTCTATGAGCAATCTTAGCACTGGAGCTCTCTTTTTAACTAGCTGAGACTTTCTCAGAGCTGCACTGCAGTTTCAACCTCCTCCTACACAATATTCTCCCTTCCCTCTCTCCTTTCTAAGGTGTCAGATCGTATGTTGGCCTGAAGACTTTCCTGCTCCTCTTCCTTTTTCTTTCACAGGAATTTTGCCCAGTAAATCTCTTGCACTTCTAATTCCTTCTTGGTGTCTGCTTCCTGAAGGACCCAAATTGACAGCCAAAAAATGGAAACAACCCAAATGACCATCAACAGGTGAATGGATAGATTTAAGATAGTGATAAAGACAAGGTTAATAGTGCAGATTAAATATGAGTATATCTTGTCTGTTACATTATGAATAGCACCAAAAAATGAGGAAAATTCCTCCAGTATTGGAAGATTATTATCTCTTTAAGCAAAGAATTCTATTCAGCAATTAACAAGAAACAGACTACTCATATATACAACAACATGGATGAATCTCAAAGAAAAATAACAGTATGCTGAGCAAAAAGAGTACATATGGTATGATTCCATTTATATGAAGTTCTAGAACAGTCAAGGGGATGAATGGGGAACAGACTGGGAAGGGGTACAAGGAGAATTTCTGAGATGATGGAAATGTTCTATATCTTAATAAGGGTATGATTTCATGAGTGTATGCATTTGTCAAAATTCATCTATCTATACTTTTAAGATCTATTCATTTCAGTGTATATGTTCCATCTCAATTCAAAAGCGCAAAAACAATTCTTCCTATAATGATGTAAGATGTGTCATTTTCTTCTTGTGGATCTGTCCATTTCTGTTCTGTATACTTTGAGGCTATGTTATCAGATATCTGCAAATTTAGAATATTGCTGGTGAGTGGAAACTTTTCTGCTCTTCTACATACACTACACATCGTGTCCTCCACACTCATTCCTTCCATTCTATTCTATTCTTGCCTAATCTTCCATTTGCAGTGCTTCAGCATGTAGACCTCTATTGCTGTTTTGGGGTCAGGTTTATACCTAATCCCAAGAGGGGCACATGCAGCCACAGAACCAGCCGCATGTGAAAGACCGGAAGTCCCTACTCTGGTCACTTGGGGTGTCCATACCTCATGGGCTTCCAGCTCTGGCTTCTGTTCAGAATCCAGCCAGCATCTGTTCCAGCGTGCGAAGCAAATCTCAGCAAAAACAAAGAGCAGCCTGAAGGAAGTGGGAGAGTAGGGGATTTTGCAGGTGCTCACACTCCAGACCCGCGAACAAGAAAGGCTTGGAAACAAGAAAGGCTCAGACCTCAGAGATGGGTTCCAGACGGGGCACGCATGCTGCATACCCTAACTTTATGGTGGCAATGGCTGGTTGTAGGGTTGTAGGTCCGGGGGCACAAGGAGGCTGAAGAATAGAGAGGGAGAGGTTGCAGCAGCCTCAGCCTCAGGAAGCAGGAGCTTAGGTAGCAGGTGGCTGAGACGGCACCTCATCTGCTCTTTTAAGGCTAGGCCTCTCCTACAGGCACGCGGCTTAGGGGGGAGGCGCCATTTGAAGCACCCAAATCTCGAGTGGGAAATGGTGGTAGGGTGAGGTGGAAATGGAGTGTGTCTGTGGTTACTGGTGAGCGCTTGCACCCTCCAACCCCACTACTATAAAGCTGGTGAACACAAGCAGCAAACGCCCAGTTCATACAACTGTACTGTCACTCACTGGTGGGTGGGCCAGGCTCCACCGAACTCTGGCTTTTATTGGTCAGGGCAAGAAGAACACGAGTGGGATAACTAGCAGCCTCCTTCGGATTGGTCGATTTCTGCTAGCTCTCAAGTCAATCAGAGAAAAATGTACTCCTTCCCATTCTCTGGCTCCCGGGGGAGCCATGTTAGGTAGCAGAATGCAAACCTTGCCGCTGTTCTGAGATCGCCACACAATAGCATCCTCTGCTTTCTCCTGCCGCCGCCATCTCCTCCTAACATGTTATTTCATGCGCTCTTTTTTGCACAAAACGATCTGTTTCATGTGAGAAGTCTACGTTTAGGCGGTGAGGCGAGAAACTGGGGAAGAGGTGCTCTGTTCCGCCAGCCAACCCTCTAAACCAGCAAAGACTGAGTAATGACTCCTGTTATCCAGGAAGCGCCGGTCTTAGGTCTCCGGCAGCGGGAGAAGAGTTTGAGTGACTTTTGGCCCCTCGCGGCCCCTGTAGCGTCCCTAGTTACCGCGCCCCTCGCAACCGCCCTCCCCAAGCAAGGAGCCGCCGGGTCGCCTGAGGCCACGCCAGCTTCCCCGCCCCGGGCCAGCGCGGGCGCTCAGGCCTCGGCGGTGAGGTGATGGCCGCCTCCCATTCAGGGGCGAAGCCGGTGGCCTGCAGTCTCCAAACCCTGGGAAATCTCAACACCGGAGCGCGGGTCGCCCAGTATGAACGCGAAGACCCCTTAGAGGCCCTGGCGGCGGCGGCGGCGGCCTTGGAGGAGGAGGACGAGGAAGAGGAAGAAGACGAGGAGGCGGTGCGGCCGGCGCGGGCGCCGGTAATGCAGGGGCGGGATGTGGGCCAGGGCTGGGGGCCGGCTGAGGGCTGGTCCGCGTCCGCGCTGGGCTGAAGGACGGGCTGGGACACGCGGCGCCCTGTCCAGATCCTCCCTAGCTGGCAATCCTTGCCCACCACCTTCTCTCTGCCCCCACGGAAAATACTCAAAACCGAGGCTTTGAAAAGTCTTTTAATTTTCACCAAAGAGATTGTTGAGAGAGCATTTACTTTATTTCTAGAGAGTGCAAAATACAGAACTTTACTCCTTATGCTCTAGCATCTCTTGGGAGTAGATATTTCCTTTTTAACTTAAGGAAAACTGATCTACCCCATAGTGGATAACTCATAAAAAATCAGGTGAATCAGCTGTGCTGTCAGCTGTGTTTTGTTGTCACCTAAAATCTTGGTTATTAGTGCATCTTAACACAATACATGAGAGGCAGTGTTTAAAACCATCAGGAGTTCAGTGGGTAAATCAGACACAGATGTAGTTAAGCATCCAGAGAAGCAAATTACTGAGTTTCCGATGTTTCCTAACCAGCTCTTCAGGGTCGAGTGAGAGCCTTTTCACTAATCAATTTTCAGTGTCAAATGTGTTGTGAACACCTGTCTGCTAGGTAGAGGGCCGAGTCTGCCATCTGCTCTATTCACTTAAAAGATGGGAACCTTGAATTTTAACTAGCAATCTGCAGATATAAACCTCCTTACCCCCAGATAAAGATTCTTAATACTGTTTGTCCAAAGCTTCTCATACAAAAAAGAACATTATGGTCTAGGGCTAATAGAAATGACTGGATATTTTGGAATTCTAATCTCTTTACACTAAAACTGTTAATGAGAAAATCTGTAGCAACACCTTTTAATGTCAATATTTCAGCAACAGACATAAACTACTTGAGGTTATTTAGAGTAAGGCAGGTTGAGACCCTGAACCTGAACCAGGCTCAGAGTCCTAGGACCTTTTTCATTCATGATAAAGTTTCCATTCAACACAAGTTTCAGTAGCCAACAAAGGAAGCAAAGTCATGGAGGAAAAAGATTTGAATGGAGGAAAAGAATTTGGAGTCCTGGATTAGGATCCATTCTCTGCCATTTGCCAGATGATATTAAGATGTAACTTCCTGGGCCGGCCCCGTGGCTTAGTGGTTAAGTGAGCGCGCTCCACTGCTGGCGACCCGGGTTCGGATCCCGGGCTCGCACCGACGAGCTGCTTCTCTGGCCATGCTGAGGCCACGTCCCACATGCAGCAACTAGAAGGATGTGCAGCTGTGACACACAACTATCTACTGGGGCTTTGGGGGGAAAAATAAATAAATAAAATCTTAAAAAAAAAAAAAAAAAAGTGGTTGCACCATTAAAAAAAAAAAAAAAAGATGTAACTTCCTTCCATCTCAGTTTCCCTAGGCGTAAGAGAACTATAATAATTGTCTCTCTTTCTTGTCTCACTGGGATGTTATGAGAACCAAATGAGAGAATGTGTGTCATATGTAAAGATCAGTTTGTATAAATTAGTAATAATAATAACTGCCAGTGGGCCTGTCATTTGAACAACTTGCCCAAAGATTACATTCTCCTTTGGCTTACTGTGGTAGAGGAGTCAGTCATTTCTCTAGTTCCACGTATAGAGTGCCCTGCTAAACTGCAAATTTGTATTGGAAACTTATTACCTTAGGAGAGACTAGTTTATATAATGAGCTAATTTCAAAGGGACAGGATCTTACCCCACCCCCCCCAAAAACGAAGCTAAGTCTTGTGAGTTTGTCAGTGTTCTGAGACCACCACACTTGAAGGATCCAAAAGCAAACCTGGATAAGCTGCCACAGTAGGCCTGATAGCCAGAGGACGCTGGGGCTGGGGGAAGATGCACTGAAAGACAGGAAAGAGAGTGCAGGAGCCAAGCTTTGCCTTCTTCACAGTTTGCCTTGGGTCTCCACCTTGATTTTTAAAGGTTAATTTGTCTCAACTTTGTCATCTATAAAATGTAGTAAACTCAGATGCTGTACCCACTACACAAGACTGATTAGAGAACCAACTGTCCCAGGCCCCTTTCAGTCCTTTGGTTTCCCAAAGACAACTCCCTCCCCACTCCACACACACACACACACCGTTGCAGGACTCTCTGCCCATATTGGGCCCTGAGGCATGTTCCTTGAATCTAGCCTCAGTTGGACATATCAAGGACATATCATAGGCCTTGTTGTGTGACTGATGATGACTTGGGCAAAGCAACATTCTATAATTCGCTGTTAAAATTTCACTGACTCTCCCAACAGGGAGGCCTTCTCTTTTTCAACAAATTTTCAGCATTTAGTAAGTGCTAGTCACTGACTATTCAGTGGTGAATGAAGCAGACATAGTTCACATCATCACAGAGCTTCCAGTCTGCTGGGGAACTTAGACAATAAAAAATCAACAGTCAAATGATTATAAGATGGGAAATGTCGGGAAAGAAATGAACAGGCTACTATGATTAAAAAAGGAAGTTGGAGGGAACTTACTTAAATGAGTTAACATTTAAGTCCATGCCTGATAGATGGGAAAGAGCAGCCATTTGAAGAGTGGGGGGTGGGGGAGGCATTCCGGGCAGAGGGAACAGCGTATGCAGAAGCCCTAAGATAGGGAGAGAAAGAGCTTTGTGTGATTAAGTATCTGAAAGAAAGCCAGCAGGGCTGGAAAAGAGAGAAGGAAAGAGGGGAGGAGATGAGGTTGGAAAGGTAAGCAGGACCTGATCATTTAGGGCTTTATAGACCAAGGTAAAGGGTTAAGTGTTTATTGTAGGTGCAGTGGGAGGTCCTCAAAGGCTTTTAAGAGATATGACATGTTCCTATTTACATTTTTTTTTTTTTTATTTATTTTTTCCCCCAAAGCCCCAGTAGATAGTTGTGTGTCATAGCTGCACATCCTTCTAGTTGCTGTATGTGGGACGCGGCCTCAGCATGGCCGGAGAAGCAGCGTGCCGGTGGGAGCCCGGGATCCGAACTCGGGTCGCCAGCAGCGGAGCGCGCTCACTTAACCACCAAGCCACGGGGCTGGCCCCCTATTTACATTTTTAAAAGATGACTGATGGCTTTGTGGAGAATGATTGGAGGGTCTGACAAAGCAGAAGTAAGGAGATTGGTTAGGAGGCCGTTGCAGTAATTCAGGTGCCAGAGGCAGTGGCTTGGACCTAGAGTCCAGGGCAGATGGCAAGAAGTGGACAGATTTCTCTAGAATGAATAGGACTTACTGTTAGATTGGATGTGAAAGCCAAGGAAGAGGAAGAAATCAAGAATGCTCGTTCCCAGGTTTCTGGTTAGACCAGCTGCATGGAAGGTAATGCCATTTACTGAATTGTTGATGACTTGAGGAGGAATAGGTTTAGAGGCTGGCTGGGAATCAAGGTTTCAGTTTTGAACATGATAAATTTGAGATGCCTGAGAAATGACCAAGTAGAAAGGTGTAGGAAGCAGTTGGGCCTATGAAACTAGTCCTGTGAGGTCTGGGCTGGAGATTTCTATCTGGGAGTTTTCAGCATTTTTAAAACAATGGGAATGGATCAAGTCACCTAGGGAGAGAGTGCAGAGAAAGAAGAGAAGGGGCCTAGTGTAAAACTCTTACAAACTTCAACATTTAACAGAGAAAAAGGGGGCAAAAGAGATTAAGGAGCAGCTACAGTGGTAGAAGGAATATCACAAGAGTGTGGAAGTCCCCATTCATTCGTTTTAACTTTTAACGATGAGAGAAAGTGTCAAATGCTGCTAAGAGAAGGGACATTTCATCCCTGAAACAGGAGGGAAAGAGAAAAGGGGCACAAAAGTGGTCAGTTTTGTAGGTAAGAAGATGAAGGAATTTCCTTCTGATGGTTTCTGTTTTCTTAAAGAAATAAAAGAGTTATGATGGGCAATTGAGGGGTGGGGGCGGGATCAGGTAGAAGAGCAAGGAAAAGGTAGGCAGTGTTGCTGGGGGAGTACGAGAGCCACCTTCCAGGAGGAGGTGCCGGGCAGACCAAGTTTCCCATAGAAGTTACTCAATTTTTAATTTAGTATTCATATTCACAAGACATTCCTTTTTTTTTAAGTTACATTTTAATTATGGAAATAATACACGAACATATTCTCCTTTTAAAATATCAAATGTTAGAAATAAGGCTTAGGCCCTTTTAATACCTCTCCCCCCAAAAAGAAAATGTGAGACTCCCCTCCCTCCCCATTGGTACCCACTGTTTTGAGTTGACATATATTCTGGGCTTTTTCCTATCTCCTATGTACATAGTATTTTAATATATGATGCATCTTATATATACATATTGTTCTGCAACTTGCTTTTTTCCTCTTATTTATTGGGGGTTTACCCACGTTAGTACATGTAGATCTGCCTCATTTCTTACAAATCCTTCCAACACAAAAAAAATTTTAATAAAAATTTTAGAATTGCAGATGATACTAGATAGACTATAACACAAATACTTATGGGTGCTGATTACTAATGAAGAACATGTGCTAGAAGGAGTCATCATCTAAATGGGTCAAGCCAATCTAGGGAAGATTATCCTCTAATCTAGTGGCTGCATGTACAACATTCCACAAAAAGCTGAACAATTAAAGGGAAAGGGTGCTATTTTAGGCTCTTGGAAAATAATATCCTTGGCCTAGGTTATTTGATCTACTAAATATTTTCTTCTATGTAGAGACAATTAAAGATGAAATTAGAGTTGAAAGTCGCTTATTAACCATTCATCTGTTTTAGGTAAGACACTGTGAGATCAATTTATCTGAAAAGTTCCAGCTAGTGTTAACAATATTAAGCTGAAATGGAATGGATACTGTGAAAAGTCAGTGCATAAGTATAATTTATCAGACCTGCCACATCTCTTCAGAAGCTACTCATCTTTCTATATTTTTTTCAAACAGTTTTTTTAGGTCCAAATAAATTTTATCCTTTTTGTGAAAATGATTGTTAATAAGGCCTTCCTTTAAGGGATGTTTTAAAAGAATGAATTGAGAGAAAATGGATGTGTTTGCCTAAAAATACTTCTTTGGAATATCCTCCCTGTTTTAATTAGTTTTTGGAAAAAAAGCCCTTTCCTAATACTCAGTAGAATATAGCTCTTCAGAGCAGCCAGTTTTTTTTTTTTTTTTTGGATGATTCAGTCCTTTGTGAAGGAATACCTGTCCTCTTCCTTTGGTGGAAACTTCATATTTTTTTAGCTGTACATTCATTCATCCAACAAGTATTTATTGAGTATCTGCCATTGGCCAGGTACTTTTCTAGGCACTGGGGACACAACCATGAACAAAGCAGACAAATCCTTGCCTTTGTGACGCTTACTTTTTCGTGGGGGCAGGCCTACAATATACAGATAAATTAGTAAAGATATGTAGAATGTCAGTTGTTGCTGAGTACTTATGAGAAGAATAAAGCAGAAGAGGGAGGCTGACAATCAGTGAGGAGAGGGGTGGTAATTTCAAATCGGGTGGTCAGTGAAGACCTTGTTGAGAAGATGACTTTTGAATACAGACCTGAGGAGTAAGGAAGTGGGCCCTGCAGATATCTGGAGGAAGAGCATCGCAGGAAGAGGGAACAGCAAGTCCAAAGGCCCCGAGGTGATTTTGCCGATTCTGTGAGTTTCGGAAAAACTGCAAACTGGAATCCGCCACTGCTACCAGATGAACTGCTGTGCCTAGGAGAAGAACTGTTGCTGGGGCGATGCAAGCAGACAAGCGGACAGAGAACTAACAGGAAGGAATAAGCCCCTTCTTCCTCCTCCAGCATTGCAGTCTCCCTCTAGCCCCACTTGTGGCGGCATCTAGCGGGGAGCAGCTGGCAAAGAAGAAACGTGGTTTGCAGAGTCGCATGCCCAGTATCACATAACAGGGTATAGAAGGGTGGCATTGGAGCAGCAAGACAATAGTTTAACACCTGACACACCTACTTTATTTATTGGAAAGCTGAGGTTCAAAAGGTCAGTGCCCATGTCTCATGGCTAAGAAGTACGGAACCTAGGCTTGAGTGAGAATTCTGACACCATGTTTGTAATCTTTCTCCCAGGTCATGAGACTGCTCCAAACTGAAAAGTTACTCAACTGCCAACTCTTTCGTCTTTGAAGGGTCACAAGGGGGCTGAAACAAGGTGACCAGTGAGGGGTCAGGAGCCAGGAGTAGACAAGAAACGGAAACCACCTCCTCCTTGCCCTAACCTCCCTTTCCAAGCATGTTTCCCAAAACTGCTTTATGCGTTTTACTCTCCACTTATCCTGCAACTGTGTGCACCTTGCTCTCCACCATACCTCCCACCCCTGCCACTTTTGCTGATGTCATTACCTTTGTCTGGAGTACGTTTTCCCTCTTTCCTCCTACACTGTCTCTGATCCTTCAGATTCTTCCATTCTTTTTTTTTTTTTTTATAATTTTATTTATTTATTTATTTCCCCCAAAGCCCCAGTAGATAGTTGTATGTCATAGACGCACATCCTTCTAGTTGCTGTACGTGGGACGCGGCCTCAGCATGGCCGGAGAAGCGGTGCGTCGGTGCGCGCCTGGGATCCGAACCCGGGCCGCCAGCAGCGGAGCACGCGCACTTAACCGCTATGCCATGTCGCCGGCCCAGATTCTTCCATTCTTTGACTCAGCTCAAATATCACCTCCTCCAGGAAGCCTTCCCTTTTCTTCCAAACTCAAACCAAACAAAAGCTCCCTTTGTTTGAATCCCCTTCTCACTTGGTCTTTGTATCTCTCGTGACCACTTTCTACTTCATATTGGTCCTCCTTTCACTCCTTATGTAAATGTTGGTGTTTGCCAACATGTCCATCCTCAGGTTCTTGTCTTTCATTGCCCACACTCTCCCCAGGCAGCCTTATCTACATCCAAGGCTGCACCTGCCAATTCTGTGTGCCTTGGTGGCTCCTGTATCTCCATCTCCAGCCCAACCTTCTTACCAGGTCTCCAGATGTACTTACCTACCTGTTTCCCGGACATTTGGCTGCCCTCCTATCCCCTCAAACTCGGTGTGTCTAAGAGTTACTTTCCTTTCCCTAAAACACTCTCCTGCCCTGTATTCCCTACATTGGTGAATGGCAGCACCATCATCTACCTAGACAGACAACACTCCAAACAGAAATCTTTTCAATTTCTTGCCCACAATCCAGGCCATTATCGAGTTGAGGATTCAGCCTCCTAAGTCTCCCGAGGCTGCCTCCTTTCTTTTGTCCCTGGTGCTGCTCCCTTAATTCTGCCCTTAATAACTCTAACTCAGACCTTTGCGGTAGCCCGTTAACTGCTGCTAACCTTGCTTTCCTTCACTCCGTCATACTTGCTACCAGAAGACTCCTTCTGAGCATTACTGACCACGTCACTCCTCTGCTCACATCCTTCAAGGCTCCTGTTGCCTGTGACCTGGCCATCCAGGCTCTCAGTTGGGGCTCTTGACTTGCCTTTTTCACCTTGTTGCCCACCCTCCTCTGTGCTCCATATACCCTGTTCCCCAGCCCCACCCAGACTATTTACCTCTCTCTCAGCACACCATGCCTGTTCCTTCCTCTTGTGGCTAAAAAACCCTTCTTGCCCTGGGGAGGAATGGTGTGTCTTTGGAGCCTGTCAGGCTTGGGATTGAATCCCAGTTCTGCTACTTATTAGCTGTGTGACCACAGGCAGGTCAGCTAACTCCTCTGAGCCTGTTTCCTCATCGAGAACAGAGTACCTGCCAGTTGCGTCCTCATGAGGTAACACATGATGAACGTTCTGGCATTGTGCCTTGGATTTCTTTGTTTTTCTCTGCTTTCCTGATCTGGCAAAGTTTGTCCTCATGGACTTTGTCCTCAACTCTATGTCTCTAGTTTGGCTTGCCTCTGCAAACTCTGCCTCTTCTTTTCCCCTGGTCAGAATTAGGCATTCCTTCTGTGAGCTCTCATAGTGTCAGATACTGTGATATACATGGTAACTCATCTGTCTCCCTGCTTAGCTGGGAGCAGCTTGTGGGCAGGAATCAGGAGTTCTTTCTCACTCCAAGTCTGCTGTTGATTATCTATGTAAATGTCTTCTCCTAAACTAGCTGCAAGCTTCTCAAAGGTGGAGTTTTTATCTGATTTGTATCTTTCAGCAGCTAGCTGAATGCTGGGTGTCTCTAAATATTTAATGAATGAGGGAATTAACAAGGTACTCATCCCCACAGCTAAGAAGGTAATGGTGAGGAGCACATGCAGAAAGAGCAGAAGATATCAGAAAATTCTCTTAATGGAGTTGTATAACATACATAAAGCAATTCTCTAAGTCATAGATTTGTTGATAATAAATTTCTGCACATCAGTTCTATTGAAGAAAACTTGTTTTCCTTCATTTGTTTTCTCTAACTTACCCCAAGTGGCACAACACTGGCCTCTTGTACACAGTCTTTAGCCCGTTAAAAAAAAACACCGTATCTATAACTATTATATACAATTGACTCTTCTGAATTTTCCTGTTGGGAGAAGCTGCTTAGATTTATTTTCTAGAGTCTTATCAGATTGGATCTATAATTTTCTGTAGGAAATACGCCTTTTTCATTTTGAGTCTGTTTCAGGCAGTGGCTAAATTTAAAACAATGGTCAGCAGCCTTTTATGCTTAGTATCATAAATAATTTCAACTGTTTCTCAACTGAGAAAATATTAAAATTTTTATATTTATGGAGAAAACTGGGTGTTACCTCTTTAGTTGCTTCAGTTAAAAGAACTATGAAAGGTATGTGAAAGGAGTGAGCGAAAAAGATCAGTCCGACCCTTCCAGGCATGGCCTGTGTATAGAATAACTATACTATGTGTAGTTGCTATACGATACCATACTACTGTTGTTCTCTTGTCACTCCTGAAGTCCCTGTCACCCATGGGGGCTACTGCTCTTGTTGCCCACAGGAGCAGCTATTCTGAAAGTCCATCTCACCCCCTCCTATTCCCTCCCGAGGTCTCCCTCTGACATCCGGAAGGGCTTCTCCCTGGCTCCTTGATGAGCCACGGAGAACTTTGTTCCCCTCATTCCCCTGCTCGCATTCTCCCTTTCCCCTGACTTCTCCAATCTCCTCTCCACTGGCTTACCTTTGGGGCTCACACTGCAGGAGCCCAGCTGGGGGAGGGCATTGGGCTGTGGTTGCTTGGTTTGCAGCAGGAGGAACTGTGTTCTTCATCTCAGTTAAAACGTACAACTCAGAAGGAGGCTCTTTATAAAGGGTGGTTTGGTTCTATCCTATTATAGTGTATGGGTTAGTACATGATCTGGGAATCTAACCATCCTTTATAAAATGGATTAAATAGCATTTATTTTCTGGCAACGTGGTCTTTCTCTCTCTCTTGTTTTTAATAAAATAGGGGAAAATGTACATAGCCCACAAGTAACATAATCCATTATATGTATGTAGTCCACAGTAGTGTATAATCTAATTAAGTGGAGTCTTTAAGAAGCAGCATTGGGAATCAGTGTCAACTTAACTTGTCCTTCAGTTCCAAACACTGTATAATAGGTTTTTCCCCCTACCAGGCTGATTTTAACACCAACATTTCTGGGGTGGATGAACAAGCACGTATAAGGTGTGAGGACTTTGTGGACTTTTCTGATATTTACCATTCTAATGAAGAGTATTTCAGGAAACTAGAAGAGCTGAAGGCTGCTCACATGGAAACTATGGCAAAGTTAGAGAAAATGTACCAGAATAAATTAAATTTAAAGGAATTTCAGCCAATGACCATCAGAGAAGAAGTTTCTAGTGTCTCTTCCAGGTAAGTTTGTGTGTCATGTTATTGGTGGACTGTAAAATAAAATGTACTAAAAGTGCAGAACAAAATTATTTCAGAATATTTTCTCTCAAATATCCCTCTGGACTTTTAATGATTTACGGAGGTGGGATTTTATTCAAAATATTTAATGGCTTATTAACCTACTGGTGACTTCTTGCTTTGAGGATCATTTGGTGGCCATTTGGTCTTTTCTCTGTGACCCACCACTCGTAGAACTGTAGACATATATCAAAATATTTAGTCTGGGCCATTTTTAAATGATGAATATTAAATATTAATTTTAAAAGCCCTTTATAATATGTGGATTAACATAAGCTCATTAAAGATATAGTACAAAGAGTTGAGGACTAAGATATAAATCTGATTCAAGTTTTCAAAATAGTCTGTAATTTCAAGACCCATTTCTGCTATAAACTTGCTTATTTTGAAACTTGAGGGAAGTCCCTTAACTCATCCAGTTGGTCAGCGCTGATTGCACATCTCCTGTGTGCCAAACTTTGCCTGGGCACTGAGGAGTCAGAATCAGGATGCCCTCAAGGAGCTCAAAGACTAGCTGAGAACCAAAAATTGCAATACAGCATGATGTAACAGAGTGTTATGGAGACAGAGGAAGAAGCAGTTGATCATGTCAAGGTGTCAGTGAAGGGACGCAGGCAGGAGTTTTCTACTGAAGTGTCATATCTGAGTTCAGTCTTAAAGGAGCTGTAGCTGCAGCAGAGGCAGGAAGCAAGGAGGGGACTTCTAGGCAGCAGAAACCATATGTGCAAAGGCATGGTGCATGAGAAATCATGGTGTGTGTGAGGAACGTCACGTGATTGGATATGACTTAAGAGTGGTGACTTGGGGGTAGGGAGAGGCGAGAGGTGAGACTGGAAAGGTAGCCAGGGGCTAGTCTTGAAGGGCTTTATAATCTAGACTTGACTGTGTAACAATGACAATCATGGAAAAGTTTCAAGAAGGGCAGTGACATGATCAGAGGTATGTTTTAAGATGGTGACTTTGGAAAACGTGTGGAGAATTCAATAGAGGTGAGACACAAAGAGCCTCTGCTGTCTCAGGTTCTTCCCCTGTAAAGTGAGGGAGTCGAATTAGATAATTTATCTCCCAGCTCTATTCTAAATAAAAGTGATAATATTTACTAGCCCTATCCAGCTCCAACCTTCTAACTGGTTATACTTTGATCTTAGAAAATGTATAATTCTTAATTTTTATATTTGGTCAAATACTACTGAAAATATAATCTAATTATTCCTCTCGCTTAGGTCTGTATCAGAAAAGAACTCCTATCACCCTGTCTCGTTAATGACATCGCTTTCAGAGCCTGATTTAGGTCAGTCTTCCTCCTTGACTATGTCTTCCTCTGAAGATGAGTTGCCCAACTTAGAAAAAGAGTATCCTAAGAAAAACAGAATGATGACCTATGCTAAGGAGCTCATCAACAACATGTGGACAAACTTTTCTGTTGAAGATTATATTCAGTGTAAAGATGCTGACTTCTCAGCAGTTGTAAAAGCAAAGAAGAAACCAAAAGAATGGGTGCCAAAGATTACAGTACCTGAGCCTTTTCAAATGATGATTAGAGAACAGAAGAAAAAAGAAGAAAACATGAAATCTAAATCAGATATTGAAATGGTACACAAACTGCTCAAAAAACAAGAAGAAGATTCAGAGTGTAAGAAAAAATTCCGAGCCAATCCGGTTCCTGCATTCGTCTTTTTCCCCCTCTACCGTGATATAGTCAAGCAAAATGAAGAACGGAGGAGGTCTATGAAGGAGAAGAATAAAGAAGCTCTTTTGGCCTCACAAAAGCCATTTAAGTTTATTGCAAGAGAGGAACAGAAGCAAGCAATTCGGGAAAAGCAGCTGAGAGACTTTTTTAAGTCTAAAAAGAAAACAAATCGATTTAAAGCCAGACCAATACCTCGATCTACTTATGGTTCAACTACCAATGACAAGTTAAAAGAGGAAGAGCTCTACAGAAACATTAGGACGCAGCTGAGAGCCCAAGAGCTTTTACAGAATTCATCCCCTCTGCCTTGTAGGCCAGCTCGTAGAAGTTTTGCTACAAGAAAGCCCAAGGGTCCTGAACAGGCTGAAAAGTTGAAGTGTAAACATAAGGTTAGGTGCCAGACTACTGATTTTGGAAACATTCCTGAGAAACACCTCTCAGAACAGAAGCGTCCAAAACCTCTCACAGTCTGTAAACCATCTGATCTTCATGCAGCCTCACATGCATCCACTAAAAGAGAGAAAATTTTGGCAGACATTGAAGCAGATGAAGAAAATTTAAAAGAAACACGTTGGCCTTATCTGTCTCCAAGGCGCAAGTTACCAGTAAGAAGTGCAAGTGCAAAGCCTGTGCCTTGTAACTGCAGCCCTCCAGTGCCCACAGTGTCTTCCAGAGGAAGAGAGCAAGCCACAAGGTAAATAACCAGGATACAGTGCTGACTGACTCATGGTTGCTAAAATCATGTATGCAGCTCTATTGATTTTATGTTGGTGAATTTGAAAATGTGAAGAAATTATTATATCTGATAATATATTTTACTATGTAATATAGACCATTTTTCCAGAGTATTTTTCTAAGAAATGAATGCATTTTCCATTTTATGAATCTTTGGGGATAGAAAAGGTTACAGTCAGCCTATTGATTTCCAATTTCACAAGTCAGACCCTTTTCAAAAGGTTGCCTTTTTCCGACTTCTGAATTATCCTGTGTTAAATCTTTGCTAAACAACATTCTCATTGGCTTAAAGTGAATTAAGCCTTAGTTTGTTGCCCTCAGGAGATCACTTGAGGAAAAGAAAATGTTGGAAGAAGAGAGAAATCGGATCCTAACTAAGCAGAAGCAAAGAATGAAAGAATTGCAGAAACTCTTGACGACTCGGGCTAAGGCTTATGACTCACATCAAAGTTTAGTTCAAATGTCTAAATCCAGAGTAAAATCTCTCAGGTATCATGAAAGAATCCTGAACCTCCAGATCACTGGTTTTCAAACTTTCTTTGTTTAATCAGTGGATACCAGAATATGAACAGAGTAAGAATAGTATTAGTATTTTAGTTTCTGGATTCAAGTACTATCAGTTACTTATACTCAGCATACACACACGAGCACACTCACTCACCTCATGGTGAGAACCAATTTATATACTCACCTCGTGGTGAGGACCATGAAGCCTTGTTGATGAACAGAAATGTTTTATATTGTGGCCATAGTTAATAGTTGTAATCTTATATCAGCATCAAATCTTTTTCTTTATTTTTGATTGCAGAGTACAATATTGAGAAAAATCTTGATTCACACAAAGTTCTTTTTTAATGGCTTGCTATGTAATCTCAGAATATTCTTCAGTAAACACATATGTCAAAGAGCTTTGTTCTAAGGTCTGCACGAAATCTGATACCACAAATTAACATAATGATGTTAATTAATATCAATTATGTGATATGTCAGTTAACACGTGTGTTAATGGTTAGTGCTATGTGTTGCATTTTGTTACAGTTTTAATATAAATACATAAAAATATTTGCAGAACCCCTTCACAGAACACTGGAATTCTGCAATATAAAGTTTGAAAACCAGTGTTCCAGAGGAACATTTTTATGTGCAACATAAAAGTGTTCATGTTTAAATAGGAAAATATCTTCCCCAAAGCTGGGTAATATGATTTATTAATTTGTAATCTGATTTATAAGTACTGAAGAAATCTAGATTTGCTTTTAATTACAAGTATTCCTTTTTAAATGTATTTTATGTAAAAATTATATTCCTTTATAATATATATTCCTTTATAATGTATATCAATGTAATTCATTGATACAAGGAGCTTAATTTGATGAACTTGAGCAAAAAATTCCTTAGGAATATACTATTCACCCTTAGAAAGTAAACTGGATTTTTCATAATACCAACTTGTGTATAATTAAGCATAATTATCATTTTATAGTATAATTATTTTCTCTAATCCATGAAGTTTTATTATCTTGGTAAAGTTAGTATATTTTACATAGAGAAAATAGCATTGTTTAATTCATTATAGGATCTTGTCCAAATAGTAAGTACACTTACTGTGAATTTATGTATTTTGGTTCCTGTTGCTCCGTATGTTATATTCCCATATGTCCTATGTCTCCCCTGACCTGCTCCCGTTTAATTAACTTTGCCCCCAACCTATAGGAGATCTCATTTATGGGGGAAAAGAAGAGCAAGGTCTTGTTTTTAGAAGGAATTCCTTAAAGAGAAGATATCTAATTTGGATGAAATTTTCTTGGTTTTATACACTTATAAATGAGATAAGAGGGCATTCATTTATCTCTTCAGGCCAATTTGAAGCTCCTTAATACATTAAGTCTTGAAGATTTCAGAAACCTCAAAGTACCCAGACTGTTGCCAGGATGTAAAATGTGTGCTCTCAGAACCTAGGATTTTTATTCTGCATTCCATAAAAATTTACCAGTCTAGAAAAGGAATTTTGGGAAATTGTAAACTGTGCTCATAATTTAATTTCTGATTTGTCATCTAAGCTAAATGTTACATGTGCACATTCTTATTTCTTTTTAAAATTCCATTCCTTTTATTTGATTTTAGAAAGAGTGAAAAGGAAAGGATGAGAGAATACCGACGAGAAGTAGAAGAAAGAGAAGAAAAATTAAAAAACAGGCCACTACTCTTTGAAAGAGTTGCTCAGGTTGTGTTTGTTGGAATTTAAGAGCTATTGTTAGTTTTTTTTTTTAAACATCTTCAGCTCCTAATTTACAGTCCATTTTTCTTATATGTCATATAATTTATTGAGACATAGTATCCTTTCTGTGACAGCTTCATCAAATCAGTCAAGTAAGTAATTTTGCTTAAAATCTGAGCATTGAATCTTGTTCATGAGGCACATATGCTTGATAAAGAACATGCTGCTAATCCAATCATTTCAAAATAATAGTTTCACAACCTGTTTTTAATGGCTATCTTTTTTTCAGTACCACCTTGGCCAAATACTAAGATGAGTCTTCATGATATGTTTTAGCAGTCTTTGAAGAATTAAAAACTGAAACAAAATGGCTAATTGAATCAGATTTATTTCTGCCAGGTGTTTTTTTTTTTCCAATTTTATTGGGATATAATTGACATACAGCAATGTGTAAGTTTAAGGTGTATAGCATAATGACTTGACATACGTATATTGAGAAATGATGACCACATAAGTTTAGTTAACATCCATCACCTCATATAGTTACCAAAAAAATTTTTCTTTCTCTTGTGATGAGAACTTTTAGGATTTACTCTCTTAGCAACTTTCAGATATACCATACAGCCGTGTTAACTATAGTCATCATGTTGTACACTACATCCCCAGTACTTATTTATCTTATGGCTGGAAGTTTGTACATTTTGACTACCTTTATCCAATTCCCCCTGGTAACCACAAATCTTATCTCTTTTTCTATGTGTTTGTTTTTTTTGTTTAGATTCCACATATAAGTGAGATCATACAGTATTTGTCTTTCTCTATCTGACTTATTTTACTTAGCATAATGCCCTCAAGGTCCATTCATATTGTTGCAAATGGCAGGATTTCCTTCTTTTTTATGGCTGAATAGTATTCTATTTTGTGTGTTTTTATGTGTGTGTATATACGTTTTCTTTGTCCATTCATCTTTCAGTGGACACTTAGGTTGTTTCCATGTCTTGGCTATTGTAAATAATGCTGCAGTGAACATGGGGGTGTAGGTATTTCTTCAAGATAGTGATTTCATTTCCTTTGGAAATATACCCAGAAGTGGAATCGCTGGATCATATGGTATTTCTATTTTTAATTTTTTGAGGAACCTCTGTACTGTTTTACATAGTGGCTGTGCTAATTTACATTCCCACCAACAGTGCATAAGGATTCCCTTTTCTCTGCAGCCTCACCAGCATTTATCTCTTGTCTTTTTCATAATAGCCATTGTAACAGCTGTGAGGTGATCTCTCATTGTAGTTTTTTATTTGTTTTTTTTTTTTTTTTTGGTGAGGAAGATTAGCCCTGAGCTAACATCTGTTGCCAATCCTCCTCTTTTTCCTGAGGAAGATTGGCCCTGAGCTAACATCTGTGGCCATCTTCCTCTATTTTTTTTTTTTTTTTTTTTTTTTGTGAGGAGGTCAGCCCTGTGCTAACATCTGCCAATCCTCCTCTTTTTTTGCTGAGGAAGACTGGCCCTGGGCTAACATCTGTGCCCATCTTCCTCCACTTTATATGGGACGCCGCCACAGCATGGCTTGCCAAGCAGTACGTCGGTGCGTGCCCGGGATCCGAACCAGCAAACCCCGGGCCGCCACAGCAGAGCGCGCGCACTTAACCACTTGCGCCACCGGGCCGGCCCCAATCTTCCTCTATTTTATGTGGGATGCCTGCCATGGCATGGCTTGATGAGCGATTTGTAGGTCCGAGCCCGGGATCCAAACCTGTGAACCCTGGGCTGCCGAAGCGGAGTGCGTAAACTTAACCACTATGCCACTGGGCTGGCCCCGTCATTGTGGTTTTAGTTTGCATTTCCCTGATAATTAGTGATGTTGAGCACCTTTCATGTACCTGTTGGCCATTTAAATATCTTCTTTGGAAAAATATCTATTCAGATCCCTTTCCCATTTTTTAATTTGATTATTTGTTTTTTTGCTATTGACTTGTGTGAGTTCCTTCTATATTTTGGATATTAACCCCATATCAGATATATGATTTGAAAATATTTCCTCCCATTCTGTAGGTTGTCTTTTCATTTGTTGATTAGTTTTTTTTTAAGTGAGTCTATAATTTTCAGTCTTATCTACAGTTACTCAAAGGACTTCCTTTTTATTGGAAAAATAATTTGGTCTTATGGATAGTGAATCCTAGTTTTACTAAGTTTACACTCAGCTTTATAATTTTTTCCTTGAGAGATGTGTCCATTTCAGATCACCTTCTCCTTTGTACCCATAAGGGAGGGGTTCCTATGGGTGACGTGGCTTAACAATAGACAGAATCAGTGGAGGTTACAGGTGCTGTGTTGTGAATTTCAAGCTGTTACATTTGGAGCTTCCCGCCAGCACATGCCTGGGACAGATGAGTGTCATTGCAGGACTGTCCTTGTCAGTGACTCACTGAGGACCAGGAACATGTGTTATGGGTAAAGCTACATACTACAGTCTCTCAAAGTTATGGGAACCATTTACTTACTGATTTGGATATAATTTTATGTAATGCTTTTTGTTTTAAGGGGTGGGTTTCTATTTTTAACATCTCAGTTTCGATTTTAGGGGAAAAAATCATCATAAGCTGTTCTACATTACTCAGCATAAAGTGATTGACTTTTGGCTCACAGTAGTTATCTCCAGCTCCCAACTGCAGGTTTTTATGTCCACTTGTCTGGTGGATATATCTACCCAGATTGCCCACAGGCATCTTACATTCATCTTGCCCCAAACTAGATCCTGGCCTTGATTTCCTGTTTTGGTTGGGCCACAATTTAGATGACTGGGAACCACTTTTTCTCCCCATTCAGTTGTCACTGAGAGAGGTGACAAATTTTATTCTTAAATAATTTTTGGATCTGCCCTTCTCCATTCCTGATGGTGAAATGCTAGGCGAAACCTCTGTTATTTCATATCTGAGTTATTATAATGATTTGACTAATTTTCCTGCCTTGCCTTTTGAAAAGCCACCCATTATATCTTCATCTTGCCATTCCCATTCCCTTGCCAAAATGTTAACCTTGGGTAGGTAATTAATAACCCCTGATGACAGTGGCAATCATCCATTTTCATTGATTCCATTCGTTCTCATTTTCAATGAATGGTATCAAGGGGTCGTGTCATTGAAATTTCCAAACAATGCTACAAGCTGTCCCTATGTTACAGAGGAAGAAACTAAAGTTCCAAGAAGGTAAGTAACTCATAAGGTTTATTGTTAGTAAATAAAGGAACTAGGCTTGTAATGCGAGTCACTCTGCTTCCAAACACTTAACACAAAGCTGTCCTGCTTTCTCCCAAAAGATACATCCATGAGTCTGAGCATGGTATACAGAATCCTTTAATCTGATCCCTGTTAACCTCTTTAGTTCATCTACCCCTGCATCTCCACACCTGCTACTATGTACACCCTTTACTTTCAGGCCATACCAAACTACTAGTTTCAAACTTGAAATCTTTATTCATGCTGTTTCTGAACACCCTTAGAGCCTCTTCCTATCTTTCCTCCTGCTCTTTCAGGTCTTAGTGTAAAATCACTCCTTGCCTGTTTTCCCAGATTGGGTTGGATGCCCTTTCCTCTGTGTTCTTTTATTACCCTTTGCGCACCTTTGTCTTTGCTCCTACCACGTTGTGTGGAATTAACGATCTCGCTTCTCTTCCAGCTAATTACTTTTAAAGGCGGTGGTCAAATCTTTGTATTCCCAGCACCTAGGACAATGTCTGGCACAGAGGAGATGTTAATAAACATTTGTTGAGCCAAAACTGAACTGTTATGATCAAATTAGTCAGATAACGACCTCTCATTTTCTTTCTGGGGTTAGCCTGGGCTGAGAGGACTACCCTGAAGTATTAGTGATGAGTCTCAGTATTAATAAGCAGTTTTGCCATGCTGTGAATTCTCACTGTTTCTAAGCACCAGAGAAAAAGTGGCAATATAAGTGGTGTGTGAAATTTAACCCATAAAGAAATTTTAAATGTTGAAAACATAGGTTACTTTCATAGCTGATATTTCTTCTACCACTTTTGTTCCTCACATATGCTGTTCCCTTTGCCCATAACACTCTTCTCCTCCTGTATATCGCCTACCTCCCATGAGGGCTTATCACAATGTAAGTATTCAGTAATTAAATAAATGAAAGAATTACTATAAGTTAAACTTGTGATTATAAAACATAAGTATTTTTTCCCTTCAAACTAGGGTATTGATTGTAGACAAACTTTCATCATTACTTGTTATTTTGGTTTTCTGAAGAAACAAAGCTAATTTTTGTTTTTGGCACAGTCTTTGATAGTAAAATAAAATAACCATACAGTTATTTTAACTGTTCCTTTTATCTCATGATCTTTACAATTCTTTGCAATGTTAAATACAAGGGGGAAATGGTTGTTTTAATTAGGAACAATTACACACTATTCACCTTGATATAAAATATTAAAAGGTAATTCTATATACAGAGGGACTGGCAGTGACTCACCATTGCTTTGGTTTTGTTAACATAAATTAGTACATTTTTTTCTTGCAGTCTATTTGCTGTAACTATTGCTGCTAATTAACAGCTGTTATTTAATAAATTCACTCACAACATTATGCATTACCCATTTATAAGTGTTCATTGTGGTCTTGCTGCTCTTGAGTTATCCCCTAGCAGACTAAACTTATGATCCAGTACCCAACAAACCATGTTATCCTGTTTCATGGAAATCACAAGGTTTATTAACTGAGTAGATATTAAATCAAATTTTAAACCAGATTCAGATGAAGGCTTTACAAGCACTAACTTTGATTAGTATCATTTTAATGTTTTACATTTAATTTGCTTGAATCAGAATACACTGTTCTTAATGTATTCAGAGTTAGTTTCTGTATTCTGCTTTACAGTCTTTGGGGCGTAGTTCTCATCTTCTCACTTTGCCATGCCTTTCAGTTCCCCAATGCTTGTTTATTGGTATTTATAGCCTCTGGATGCATTTTTACTTTTCTAAAAATTATTATGTTATTCACAGTGGGTGCATTTTAGCAGCAGTTTAAGGGCTTCTTTTTCAGTTTTCCAGAGTGTCAGGAAATGCACTGGTGATAGTTTTATCCACTGTAATCAGTCTTTGCTATTTTGGTTTCTCCCATGGAACACTAGCCTCCGTGGTCCCTCAATAAGCTGGAGTCCCTGGGTTAGGCAAATATCTGACACCTGCATTGCTGACGTCAGGCTTTAGGCTACCTTCAAACTCCAGGATGACCCCTACCACTTAGCCACTACCGCTTAGAGAAAGCAGCATGGTGGAGTGGAAAAGACCCAGAAAAGAGTCAAGAGACTTGGTTCTACCACTCACTATCCTGTGACCTTAAGCAAACTGCTTAACCTCAGTGGGGGTAGAGGGAGTGTCTTGATTTCCTTGTTAAATTTAGGGGTGAGACTGGGTGCTCTCCCACTCCCTTTCTAGTATGGGATGCCGTCGGCACATTGGAACTGGGCCATTCCTAGTCACCTTGCTTTCGTTGGAGATCCAGATGCCAGTTCTTGGCCCTGTACTAGTTCATATCCACTCATAGAAGCTTAAAGTGTACTAAAGCTGAGGCACTAGTGTGAACCCCAGTCATGTTGTGGCTCCGTAACACCTGTGGTCTCAGGAGCTGTGAAGACTTCCGACTTGCTTCAGATATGAGAGGGTCATCACAACTCCCACAGATCCCAAAGCCAGGAAGTAATATTTTGGAGGTTTGAACCCCGTTGTAAATTCATGTTCTTTTTGCTGTATCCATTGCTTCCTCTACAGAGGAACAACACTGATGATTTTATCATCTTTGATGGATTGGAGATATGGCTTGTAAAGAGTAAAAATTACAGTAGGCACTTAAAATAAAAGAACACTCTGACAACTAGCATGTGAACTTATTTTCTTACAGATTTCTCCAGATATCCTTGAATAGTCATAGAAGTATATAAAACAGGTTCCGTATAAAGAATAATTAGAGATCAAAACTCATGTGGCCACCACCCAGGTTAACCAATAGAGCATTGCCAGCACCCCAGAAATGCTGTATGCCCCTCCCAGATCAAAACCCTCTCCCTCTCCGCTAGAGGTAACCACCATTCTAACTTTTGAGATAAGCATTTCCTTGCTTTTCTTTGCAGTTTTGCCACCTGTGTACCTATCCCTAAACAATGTAGTTTAGTTTTGCCTGTTTGGGGTCTTTATGTTAATTAATCCTACTATATGTACTCTTGTATTTTGCTTCTTTTGCTCATTATTATGTTTGTGAGATCCAGCCATGTTCTTCATTCATTTTCATTGCTTTATTTTACTGTGTTATATAAATAGACCACACTGTATTTATCCATCCTACTGCTGATAAATATCTGGGTTGTTTCCAGTTTTGGGTTGTTACAAACAGTACCATCCTGAACATTTTTGTATATGTCTCCTGGGGCACATATGTAGGAATTCTCTGAGTATGTACCTAGGAGTGCTGGTCAGAGGGTATGAATATTTTCAACCAGCTGTGATTATTGAATTTGATTTTCACTGGAGCTTTTAACCCATACATTTTTAGTGGAAATTTCAAGTCCTTTGTTCTCATCTAAAAAGGTTTGTCTTTCCTATAGAAAAATGCAAGGATGGCAGCAGAAAAGCATTATTCTAACACCCTAAAAGCACTAGGAATATCTGATGAGTTTGTTTCAAAGAAAGGCCAAAGTGGAAAAATATTTGAGTTCCTCAGCAATCAAGAAATGAAAAGTTTCACTGAAGGAAAAGAAAGGTAACATATGTAAGATGTCTGAATGGTTTACCTTTGAAAAAATTCTTACCTGCAGGAAAGCATAAAATTGTGTTCTATAATATTCTAAAAAGGTCTTTTCACCTAATGGAATACATGTGAACTGTTGTAAAGCATATTGATATTTTAACATGTTTGACGCATTCAAAATATTACACGGTAATGAAGTATCTTGTTTTTAAAGCAGAATAATTTAGATTTCTGGCTGACATAAATAATGAAAATAATAACATGCTTTCAAATAAAGTTTAAAGAATCAATCAAGTTTTGAAATCAGTTAGTCCTCAGAGGAATATTTACTTCTCCAATTGGCACTTCTATAGAGTTTTCTTGATAAATTGGACCTCATACGCTTGAGGAAGAGTGACTACATGATGGCATACGTTGCAAAGGGTTTGTTTACCTTTAAACCAAATCATGTTTTCTTTGAAAGATTGATAAATTTCTTCCTCTAGCTTTAATGAAGAAGAAAAATTAGAAGAAAGAGAGAATGAGGAAGAAAATTATTTTATTGATACCAACAGCCAGGATTCTTGCAAGGAAAAAGATGCAGCTGATGAAGAGAGTGGAGAAGAGAAATCTGTTGAAGAATAAAACAGAATCAGCAGGGCCTCCTCTCTGTGCCTGTGGTGTTGTCAGCAGCTGCGCTTGCGGTGTTAAGAACATCGATGAGAACCCCTCCCATACGTGCAGGGCACTTGGGCAAAATCATCTGTAGCCTGAAAGGGCCGAATCCAGCTGATTGGTCATTTGGTCAGTTAGAGTAAGGCTTTGCCCATTCAGTTTTTTAAATTGCTACATCTGGTCTGTTTGCAACTTTGATCTTACTTGTATTTTTAAAAAAGCGTTTTAGAATCACAGCTGTCACAAACTGATTAGTTATAAAAATATACATTACTTCATTATTTTTGGTGGAGAAAATGGCTTAGCATTGAGAGCAGAGAGAAGTATTAGCCTTTGGTGATTTGTTTGAAAAAATTTTTCTGGAACGCAGGAATCAATAAATATTTTAAAATTAGACTATTTGCCCATTCTTTTTCTCCGCAATATATGCTACAAAATGAATCCTCAAATGTGTTTTACTAGGCATTTTAAGTTTCTTATCTGAGCCATTTAAAAAACGTAATAAAACATAGAAAAAAAAAGATACTTGCAAATTTACATTCATTTCTGCACTGAGAGTTTACTATTAAATTATCACACCATCATCACTTTTTCTTTTTATCTCTAGTTTTATTCCAAATTATTTTTGGTATGTAAATTATTATAAAAGTTTTTATACTAGTTTTTTTTAACCCTGTGTGTTATGACTGATGGAAATAATTATAATCTTAATTGGAGGTAAATATCAACCCTGTTTTATATATAATGAAATTGTGCATAACAACTTGTCCAAGGCAAGTCTTCAAAGTAATTCGCATTTAACTCTTTAATACTAGACCCACTTGTGCTCAACTTTTTACATATTATTGCAGACCACTTTGTCTTTCTGTGCATGATAATTTGATTTTATGAATCTATCATTTTTCTCTTTATGCAAATTTTTGTTTTAAAAATTCAAACCAGTCATAAAGATGTGATAGGGTAAGACATTTTCTTTTCTAAAAACAATCAACCTCCTTTAAAGAGGATGAACTTATAAAGGTGTATGTAATAACTGTTTTCCAACTGGCAATTTATACTTTAAGAAATAAAGTGATTTTTCTCAGTCAAAGGCAAATGTTTACTTGTAATTCCTTTCCTACAGTTTATGTTAAACTATTTGTCACTATCATCAGATTGTAAACTCCTTGAGCGTTGACACCATTCTAAAATTCATTTTTTTATTCCTTTAATATTTTGCACAGGATTGTGCATATGGTAGGTACTTAATAAAGGCGTGGATGAGTAACTAGATGAATATGGTTTTTAATTATAATTACTTCAAAATGAGTACACTTGAGATTAAAAACATTTCCCTTCCAATTTTTTGAGAACCTGTGAAACACAGTCCACAAATTGTAATATTTACAACATGACTTGCTTCCAAGGATTTGCTCCCCAATCTGTCCCTTTTCAGTTTCATGGGGAGAGTATGGGACTTGGTTTCAGGACCAATCTTCAGTTTCCTTTTCTTTAAAAATGGGAATAGTACCTATCTTGGGTAGCTGTAGAAAAGATTGGATGAATTCATCTATGGAAAAGCTCTTTGTAAACTAGGCTATTCAAATGATGGTGTCAGAGAACAGAATATTCCTGAAAAAACTTTTAACTTTAACATACTTTTATTTAAATGAGATACAAAGTGATTTAAATATTATTTTGTTAGAAATAATGTTTGAACCACTTTTTTAAAGACAGTGATCTGGTAAATACAGAGCCAAACTTAAAAGACAGTGGCAGTTTCAATTCTATGCAAAAATGACTTTTTTTTTTTTTTTTTAGAAAGCCATCATATTGACAACTAGAAGATTTCTTTAGTCTGTGGCATTACACAGTGATGGTCAGCAGTCAGTTTTAAAGATTATATCAAATATATTTTTTAGGTGGTAGGTAACTTTGAAAATTTTTTACATTTATATCATCAGAATTTGCTCCACAATTCTTTTCACGTGTAGGCTTGTCTGTTATTCACGATTAGCCT
This sequence comes from Ceratotherium simum simum, assembly GCF_057802395.1. NCBI lineage: Eukaryota > Metazoa > Chordata > Mammalia > Perissodactyla > Rhinocerotidae > Ceratotherium > Ceratotherium simum. The sequence goes on from NC_141910.1 coordinate 23,318,098, forward strand.
GATATCAAGGAGAAAGTTATGCTTTTATTTCCTTAAATAAAGAAAAATATTACTGGGTTAACTAGTGACCTCATACTTGCATATTTCTTCAGAAGAAATGATCTGGGTATTTGAGGACCAAGTGATTTTATATATATAAATATATATATTGTATATGCACACATACATATGGATATATATGATGGAAAATTTTAGAAATTATTCTCCATTTATTTAGTCTACACAATAAAACAAGCATGCCTCTAAGGATATCAGGCATTCTTCTCATGGACAATATTTCTCACGTTAATTCTAATAATTTAAGAGTAGCAAACATTTCAACATTTGGACGTAGGCAATAAAAATCATAAACCTTAAAATATTGCCTTACTGTTTAAAAAAAATTATACTGTTCTCAACCATCATATGCGTGTGTGTATATGTGTGTTTTTGGTGGTTGTTTTAGCAGGAAGCAAGTTCTTGTGAAATGAAGTTTTGATCAATGAAGTTTTGTCAATGTATTGTAGTCTAAATAAAGCAATTGCTTTGTTCTAAATGCTCTAGACATTGTCATTTCTTATTGCTTAGAAGTTGTCCTGATGTGGCCTGTGGTTAGCTAACTTGTCTGTATCGTCCTTTAGAAAAGTTACAGGAATAAATTTATAGCAATTTTTTTGTTGTTTCTACAGAGGAAAATAAATCAGGGTCCCAGTATATAGTATGTTTTTTAAATTCTACTTAAAAAAAATCCCAATATTCAGAATATGTTTAACAACTAATATAGATTGAATAAATAAAAAACAAAACCAGGGTCCGGCCCGATGGCGCAAGCGGTTAAGTGTGCACACTCCACTGCGGTGACCTAGAGTTCGCCAGTTCGGATCCTGGGCGCGCACTGACGCACTGCTTGGCAAGTCATGCTGTGGTGGCATCCCATATAAAGTGGAGGAAGATGGGCACAGATGTTAGCCCAGGGCCAGTCTTCTTCAGCAAAAAAGAAAGGAGGAGGATTGGCAGATGTTAGCACAGGGCTGATCTTCCTCACCAAAAAAAAAAAACAAAAAACCATAGTTTGTAAAATTTCCTAGCTATGAAAGCAGATATACTAAAATTTAGAATAGCTACTTATTCTAGTTATTTTTTCCTTATTGTTTTTTAAGATATTTTTCAGTTTTATTGAGATAAAATTGACATACAGCACTGTATGAGTTTAAGGTATACAGCATAATGACTTACATATATTCTGAAATGATGCCCACAGTAGGTTTAGTTAACATACATCATTTCATCTAGATTAAAAAGAAAAAAAAGAAAAAAATGTTTTTTCCTTGTGATGAGAACTTTTAGGATCTAGTCTCTTAGCAACTTTCAAATATATCATACAGCAGTGTTAACTATAGTCATCCTCTTGTACATTACATCCCCAGTACTTATTTATATTTTATAACTGGAAGTTTGTACCTTTTAACCACCTTCATCCAATTCCCCCACCCCCCACTTTTTTCCTTTTTGTAACAACTAAGACTTTGTGGTCTTTGGCAAGTTATAAATCTCAATAAGAGAAGGAGATAAAAATTGATAGAAAAATAAAATTTGGTATATAACTGTCAAAAGTCAAGGAATAATATGCATGCTTATATCTAACTCTGAAAACATGGTAATAAAAAAAATGGTAATAGAATTTGCCTCTGGGAGCAGAGCCTGGGAATTGGAAATGGAAGAATTAATTTTTTGTTGTGTTTTTTCCTTTCAATGTATATATATTAATTTTCATTAACATATGAAATATAATTATCATTATATTTTTCAGTATAAATGAAGCTTTAGCCTTGTTGGAAGCTATTTTCTAGTCATGGATTATAGTATCCTGTCATTAAGAAAAGAGAAAAATACTTATATCTTTTCTTGATAAAGAACCACCAACTTTATTATGACGTTTTAGACATATACAAAAATAGAGAGAATGGTCATGAACTCCACATACCCGTCCCCCAGTGTCAACAATTATCAACTCACAATTAAGCTTATTTCCTCTGTATCCCCACTCACTATCCCCTAATTGTTTTTGAAGCAAATTACAGATGTATTTCATGTGTAACTATTTCAGTATATATCTTTAAAAGATAAAAACTCCCCCTTGTTACATAACTCCAGTGCCATATCACATACACAAAATGCATAATAATTCCTTAATACCAGCTATCTAATAGTGTTCACATTTAACCCGTTGTCTTATACATTTTGTACAGTTTATTTGAATCAGGATCCAAACATTGCAATTGGTCAGTATCTTAAAGTCTCTTTTTAATACATCTCTTTTTTCCTTGCAATTTTGTTGTTGTTGAAGAGACCAGGTCTTTTGTCCTGTAGAGTATCTCACTCTGGGTTTTGTCATTTAATGTGTTCCTCTGTTCTCTGTATTTCCTGTAAATTAGTAGTTAGATCTAGGCTTGATCAGATTCATATTTGATGTTTTTGACAAGAATAATTCATAGGTGGTGGTGTGCATTTCCAGCAGGAAGTACATGATGTCTAGTGATCTTTCATTTTTTGATGTTATCCACCATTGATGATCATTGCTACAATTTCTCATGCCTGTGTCTCTCCACTCATTTTGGTTATCTGAAGCTCTCTTCTCTAGTAGATTCCTTAGGAAGGGCTCATGGAGAGAATAGTCCCTGATTTCTTACATTTTCATAATTGTTAGTCTATGGTCTCTATATTTGACGATCAGTTTGGCTGGGTATAAAAATTTACCTCACATTAAGTATCCTAAATATGTCTCCTAAATCCTAAATATTGATTTCTGGCATAAAATATTGCTATCATACTGTCTAATGGTAGTCTTATTTTCTTTCCTTTGTAAGTGACTTGGTCTTTTTGCCTGATAGCCAAAGTATATTTTTTCTTTTTGTTGAAGTCCAATAATTTTACTAGCTTGTGTCTCAGTGTTCGCCTCCTGGGTCAGTTTTCCCAGGTACATGGTGTGCCTTTTTGGTATTTAGTTTCAGGTCTTCTTTTGTCTCAGAGAAGTTTTCTTGGATTATGGTTTTTAGTATTTATTCCATTGCTTTAAGAACCTTTTTATAGATGTTGGATCTTCTTTGCCTATCTTCTATAGATTTCATTTCTTCTTGAATTCTTTATTTTTTTCTCCAATTCTTTTTTATTTTTAACATTTTCCTCTCCCATTTCTTTTAAAACATTGTTGTGTTTATTCGGTCTAGTCTTCATTTTTGAAAAGACTTTTCATTTATTTCTGATATTTTCTGGGTTTTTTACCTCTTTTAAAATTTATTTTCAAATCACTTCATTTCATAATTTTTCTCATTATAATTTATATTTTCTCTTATCATTTCTATCATTTTCTTTTAGCTCATTCTGAAATATTATGATGGCTATAGTTTTCATTTCTTTTGTGGGTATGTTTTTCTGGTATGCTTTCATTTCTAAAGAGTCATTATTCTCTTATTTAAAAAAAATAATAACTTTGAATAAGATTCAGTTGTGATCCTTTTCCTTTTCTCACATTTTAAGTGAAATGAGTTGTACTGTACTCCTAGAAGGAAGAATCAGCCCAGGACAGCTTTTCTAGATACTGTCAAGAACTGTGCAGGGTCTAGGATTTTACCCTATTTATAAGTTAAGTTAGCATGCCACAGTTTCATGGATGTTGATGGAAGACATGAAACTCCTGGGTCAAAGACAAAGGACTTTGTTACTCATGGTAAAAGCAATAGCTAAAGTGTCAGCATGATGTTCATTTGTGCTGGTTCCCTATGTCCCGAAAGTTCCATGTATGCCTTTACATGTAGTCGGCTGTGTTATAGAAAAGAAACTCTGAGCTTGGGAGAGTCACCACTTTCATAGTAAGTGGAAACAAGACTAATTTGTCTGAGGGTGGAGGCAGAGGAGACATTACTTCACCTCTCAAGGAAATTGCTGCAAACAAAACCTTGAGAAAATGGCCCAGGTAAAGAGTGGTCAGGACCTTGCATTCTGGCATACCTAGCAAGAATGTGCACTGACCTGCAGGGCCCATGGGAGACTGCCTCCCCCAACAGCTTTAAACCCTGTTGTTTGTAATGATGTGATTAAAAAAATATATGGGCTTGAACTTTCTGAGATTTTCTACTCTGTTCATCTACCACCTTTTATCTGGATCTTCTATTCTCTTTGCCCTTGTTGTCCCTACCCATAGAAGTTTCTCCTCAATGTCACGCTTTGTTCCTGGGAGGGTGCTTCAGTCATTTCAGTGCCCCCAGGCTGCTCCAACATTATTAGACCTTTCTGTAGTCTCTTCATACTCAACTGCATATTGGAGCCTGCAGAGTCTGTCCTGATTTTTTTTTTTAATTTATTTTTTAAGTTTTTTGTTTATCGCGGTAACATTGGTTTATAACATTGTATAAATTTCAGGTGTACATTATTATACTTCTATTTCTGCATGGATTACATCATGTTCACCACCCAAATACTAATTACAATCCATCACCACACACATGTGCCTAATTATCCCTTTTGCCCTCCTCCCCACCCCTTCCCCTCTGGTAACCACCAATCCAAGCTCTGTCTCTATGTGTTTGTTTATTGTTGTTATTATCTACTACTTAATGAGTGAGATCATACGGTATTTGACCTTCTCCCTCTGACTTATTTCACTTTGCATAATACCCAAAATGTCCATCCATGTTGTCACAAATGGCTGGATTTCATCGTTTCTTATGGCTGAGTAGTATTCCATTGTGTATATATACCATATCTTCTTTATCCATTCTTCCCTTGATTGGCACTTAGGTTGCTTCCAAGTCTTGGCTATTGTGAATAACACTGCAATGAACACAGGGGTGCATGCATCTTTACGCATTGGTGTTTTCAAGTTCTTTGGATAAATACCCCAGCAGTGGAATAGCTGGATCATATGGTAGTTCTAGCCTTAATTTTTTGAGGAATCTCCATACTGTTTTCCACAGTGGCTACACAGTTTGCACTCCCACCAGCAGTGTATGAGAGTTCCCTTCTCTCCACAACTTCTCCAACACTTGTTGTTTCCTGTCTTGTTAATTATAGCCATTCTGACAGGCGTGAGGTGATATCTCATTGTAGTTTTGATTTGTATTTCCCTGATAGTTGATGATGTTGAACATCTTTTCATGTGCCTTTTGGCCATCTGTATATCTTCTTTGGAGAAATGTCTGTTCAGGTCTTTTACCCATTTTTTAATTGCATTATTAGTTTTTTTGTTGTTGAAATGCATGAGCTCTTTATATATTTTGGAGATTAACCCCTTATCAGATGTATAGTTTGCAAATATCTTCTCCCAATTCTTAGGTTGTCTTTTCGTTTTGTTGATAGTTTCCTTTGCTGTGCAGAAGCTTTTTAGTTTGATGTAGTCCCGTTTGTTTATTTTTTGTATTGTTTCTCTTGCCCGGTCAGGAGTCTGTCCTGATTTCTGCTACTGTTCTCAGAACAGCCTGCTCAATTACCAGGTGAGTACCTGATGGCAATTTTAGGGTTCTCAGATTCCCATTGCCTTCAAAAGTGCCTTTGACTTCTCTACATCCTTTCATATTCTTCCTGACACCACGAGGGTCTTGTTTTTCCGTTTTGAAATCTGTGGCTCTATCTTATCACTTAATTTTATTGTAGATGTTAGGGTTTTTGGTTTTGTCATTGTCCTTTTATATGGGGGGATACAGGAAAATTTAAACAACTAGACTGCTATCACTACTATCTTCCAAGAAAACTCTCGAGACTTAGTTTTCCTGTGTACTTTTTGAACTGTTTGATTTTTTTTTTCTTTTTGGTGAGGAAGATTAGCCCTGAGCTAACATCTGTTGCCAATCCTCCTCTTTTTGCTGAGGAAGATTGGCCCTGGACTAACATCCGTGCCCATCCTGCTCTACTTTATATGTGGGATGTCTGCCACAGCACGGCTTGACAAGTGGTGCGTAGAACCCACAAACCCCAGGCTGCCAAGGCAGAGTGCGCGAACTTAACCACTACACCACCAAGCCGGCCCCTGTTTAATTTTTTTTTTTTACTGTATTACTTAGAAAAATAATTTAATTAAAAGAAGATATTGGACTAGGAGTAAAAGTTTTAGTCCTCTTCTACCACTTAAATTAAATGAAATAAAAAGATGGTAGTGATAAATGCAAGTGCTATAGAAAATAAATTAAGCAGAAAAGGGAGATGAGGGAGAGTTCCTGCTGCAAATTTAAATGAAGCGGCTAGAGAGAGTGACCTTCAAACAAAGCCCTGAAAGAGTGAGGGGAAAGTGCTGCAGGCAGAGAATGGCCAGTGCAGAGCCCTGAGGGGAGGGTGCTCAGGATGTCTGAGGAACAGCAAGGAGGCCAGGGTCGCCGGAGCAGAGGGAAGAGGAGGAAGACGCAGGCGATGAGGTCAGAAAGACAATGGCGGGGGCGGGGACGGAGAAGGAGGGGATCTTGGAGGTCATTGTAAGGATTTTGGCTTCTTTGAGTGAGATGGGGAGCCACTGGCGGGGTTTTGAGTGAGGTAAAATGGTCTGACAACATTAAGGGTCTTTCTGCAGCTGGCTGAGAATGGTCTGTAAGTGGAAAAGCAGGAAGGTCACTTAAGAGGCTTTTTAAATAGCCCATATTGCAAACCCAGGTGTGTCTAATTTCAGAGCCAGTTCTCCTTCCACTATACCTAATGTATTAAAGTCACATCCAACCCGCGAGGCAGGTAGAATATCTTTTCCATTTGCAGAGGAGGAAATTAAGTAACCCAGGCAATATCACACATCTAGTTAATTACAAAACCTCCTCTGCTGGTTCAACTGCCCCACTCTACACTCTGAGGTATGTTACCTGCAAAACAGAAGATGGGATCAGTTCAAGCTCTAAGTTCAAAGAAAGCACAGTTGTTTTGGTCTTTAGAATAGATCCCATTAAAGGTGTGTAGGAACTTTTGTGTTCAAAATCTTCAGAATCTATAAATTTATACAATACCCCAAATGTAATGTGAGATGTAACTAAGAAAGATGTTACAGTCCTGATATGAAAACTATCAGAAGGAACTAATGAAAAACTTTTTTCTTATTTTAACAGTCCTTTTTGTTCATGGTAAACACTCTCAATAATATAGTAGGGTCTAAATTTTTTAAAACAGCTTTCTGTGTATTCTCCCAGAAATGTTATGTATGTATATAAATATTCTGTAATACATATAATATTATATATATTCTATAATATATAAATTCTATCCTATATATAATCTGTCTGTCATTATCCCGTGAATGGCATCACAGATTTCATACATACCTGCTGCCATATTCATCACTCTCAAAGATGTCTCCTCTTTGCAGACAACCTGTCCTTCCCCAGACCTCGTAGACTTTAGACCTTTGACTTTCTCATCCCCAGGGACCTCCTCTCTTCCACCTCATCCAGGCACTCTGAAATCATTCTTTTGAACCTCACATTCTTACTTCAATTGCTACTGACTTCTACCTTGGTTGCTACTTCTCTTTTTGGTTTACATCTTTCCAAATGTCGTTAAGCTCTAGATTCATCCATTCCTGTTTCTTCTCTTGCTTTCTTTGTTCTCGTGGCTTTACATTTGTTTTATTCCTTTATTGCCATTTTGGTAGAGTTTCAGGAGGATACAGGTGGTCAGAGCATTCCTCCTTTCATAATATTTTTTTCTTTTCCTGGGTATTTTCCTGGTTTTCTGCCTTCTCTGCCAGCGACTTTTATTCCATTTGCCCTCAAAGGACTCCTCAGGGCTCTGTCCCTGATCCCTTTTTTTGTCTCCGTAGGTGATGCCATCCTTTCCCAATAGCATCAACAGTTCAAAACTCCCAAATCCACATCTCAGTCTCAGATTCCTCCTCAGAGCTTTACCTTTTAATGAGCCAAATACATCTCAAATGCAACATGTCCAAAACTAATCTTCTATTTTCTTGCTTTCCCCCTAGGCAGCACTGCTATCCTCCCAGTTGCTCAAGCCAGAAACCTGGCAGTTTTCATCCTTGCTTCCTGCTTCTCTCTTACCTCCTATATCCAAGACCTCATCAAGTCCTATTAGAAATCCCTCCACAATATATCTAAGGTCAGACCACTTCTTTCCATTTCCACCTCCCCGACTCTAGTCCAAATTACTATCGCCGCTCACATACATCGGTGGAACGCAGTCTTTTATGATTGTATATGCTATGAGAAAAGGAAATTTGAACATGCACCTCCAATGTATTTTTATTTTTATATAATGTTTATATTTTAATATTATATTTTATATTTATATTTTATAAATATTTGTTATTTACTTTATATTTTATGTATTTCTATTTTTATATAATGTTTATTTATTGTATACCTGTGCTACTATGCTAACATATGTACATTGCAAAACATGTACAAAAAGATATTTAAAAGGATAAGATTAGAATATAACATTATTTTAAAAGTAATTTTTTTTTTTTTTTTTGGTGAGGAAGAGTGGCCCTGAGCTAACATCTGTGCCAATCTTCCTCTATGTTGTGTGTGGGATGCCACCACAGCATGGCCTGATGAATGGTGTGTAGGTCCATGCCTGGGATCCAAACTTGTGAACCCCAGACTGCTGAAGTGGAGCACACAAACAACCACTATGCCACTAGGCCGGCCCCAAAAAAGTAATTTTTTAAATGTAATAATCATATAAAAACTTTTGCTCTGTAAGAGAAAGGTGATTGAATACGGTTCTTTATTTTTGGAAATGTTGGTTTAACACTCTGTGATAAAGCAATTTGAAAGATTGGTTCTAAGTTGAGTGTATCTCAATGCTGGGCCTGACTGTCTGTCATGCTGAGGAAGACACCCCACAAGGCTCGCTGCTTAGTATTCAATATTCACATATGGTGAGGTTTGTTGTTTATTATAGCAGATAATGAATCTTTATTTCAAAGTCTTCTTCATAATTTTGAATTTTTTGGCTTACTCTAAGAAGACTTGATTAGATCACCATTGTTTTTGCCTCCTCATGTAGCTGATTAAGAGCTCACAGCAGGTGCAGGAGAAGCGCTCTGGTATTTTCTTGCTCCCTTGTGCTTGTGTTAAGAGTATTATCCTCAGTCAGAGGTTTCTTTGCAGGATTTTCTTTTAAAGCCGCTTGTTCATTTTGTGACGATTGGTCTTGGAAAGCTGCTGATATAATCTGAAGCTACCTAACAGGGCACACACAACGTGAGATGCATGGCCACATGTTCCATGTGAACAAAAGTGAAAACCCTGTGCCAGTGTGGCACTTGGCTGTCTGAGGACCAGACCATATGACCAGCCAGTGACAATTCACATATTAAATATTGGTAAAGCTTTATTTCTTTTTTAGACAAAATTAGTAGAAATTTTCTAGTAGTAATTTCCACAGCAAATGGGGCATCTTGCTCCCCCTCACCCCAGGTTGTGTGCATCCCCCTTTGGAAATGACTGGTCTAGGCCTCTGCTACCTTTCTTGCTCAGGCCATTGGTATGGCTAGAGTGAAGAGTGATTGTAAGAATGTTGTTGCTGAGGCAAGTAGGGCAGAGAATGAAGAGCCATTTGTTCTAAGTCAAGAAGTACACACATATCATCAAACTCACTGATAAACTCAGTTTACAGTGGGGCACTGTAGAAGTAGGGTAAATTAGAACTCCCCAGTCCACCACTGCCCCTGTGTCCAGGCAATACCTGGGGATTTGGGCAAGGAATGAAGGGATGCCTTTGCTGTCAGTCAAGGTCAGAGTGCTTTGTAATGTGACCCAGGCAGGGGGGAGGGTGAATGTAAGGTAATAAGGTGAGAAAATGTGATAAAAGGAATAAGACTGTATAGATCAGATGTGGGGCTTCAGAAGAACATGCATCCCTAGGTACGGAGGTGTGTTTGATTTTGTGCTCTGGGAGAAAGCCAGCATGGAATGGAAGTCTCACTGGCATCCTAGGATCCAGCTCGCCCCTCTTCAAGAGGCAGGGATAGGAGAAACAAGCAAGGCCTGAGCTTACCTTTCCTCTTTGCAGAGCCAGCAGAAATGGGGTTAAGGGCTCAAGAGAAGATGCTGATTTTCAGTAGAAGCGCAAGATGCAAAATTTGCAAGACACAGGAAAGAAGGGGATAGGAGTTCCATTATTTTTGTTGGGATGATTGGTTTGCTCTGGGTAGAGGAGGGTGTAGTGGGGAAGGAGGGACAGAAAATAGGAAGGGGTTAAAGGGAGGACTTTGGGAAATAAGGAGAGATGAGTTGAAGGAGAACCAGCCTTTACATCCTTGCCTTTGTGTATCCCAGAGAGCAGGGCCTAGGCCCTGATTTTCCACTCTGCTTTCCTTTGCTCAGAAAACAACTTTTTAAACCTTTTCAGGGGCTCTGTGTGTGTGTGTGTTTTCCCAGTAAGGAGGTCATCTATAGACACTTGCCAAAATTCCTCAGTTAGGCCTAATTCAGTTCTTTCTCTCTCTCTCTTTTTCTTTTTTTAAAAATAACATGGTGATGGGCCGGCCCTGTGGCTTGGTGGTTAAGTGCGTGCGCTGCGATGCTGGTGGCCCGGGTTCGGATCCCGGGTGCTCATCGAGGCACCACTTCTCCGTTCATCCTGAGGCCGAGTCCCACATACAGCAACTAGAAGGATGTGCAGCTACGACACACAACTATCCACTGGGGCTTTGGGGGGAAAAATAAAATAAATAAAATCTTAAAAAAAAAAAAAAAAAAAATAACATGGTGATATTTCAGAACAGCATGAGACCTAGAGACCAATCAAAGGATTATTCAGTTGCCCTGCCTTCTCTACACAAAATATATCACATAGTGTTCAGATATTACCACCTGGTTTCCACCCTCTGCAGTAAGATCTTTTATCTTCAAATGTCTGAGCAAATGTGGCTCCTCACCTGAGCACATACACACCTTGCAGAGGGCGGGCACAGCAAACACTTGGCTTCAGAAAAGAGAGGCTCCTGACCCTTTGTGTGTGCTCTCCTGGGACAGAACAATTGGCCACCAGGACATTAGTCATAACTCGTCTCCTCCCTGAGGCTGATTCAACAGGCAGGTTCCTTTCCAGTCTCCAGGTGCATCATGAAGCAGCGTGCTGACAAGGTTTTTAGACAGAGTTTTTCCACATAACTTTGTAATTATATGAAATCTCTCTGAGAAAGGTCCTCCTAGATCCTGGTGTGACTTACTAGAGAACACTAATTTATAGCCATGATGTGCTAATCCCATTTGTATCCCTGGAGGGAGGAAAAATCTTGATTGTATGGAAGGCTAGGGACTCTAGGCTTATGTAGAAGAATTGACCCAGGATTGCCCCTCCCTGCTGCAGGGTCATCTGATGGGGCACAACTCCCTCCTTGTGGACCACCGGGGCTCAAGGAATAGCTGAACACCCTCAGATGGTGACCCTATTGGACAAACAGGGAGCTGATACTCCTCAGAGTGGCTAAAGGACAAGCTATCAAATTCAGAAGAGGGAGGGACTTGCTGGGTGACATAAGGGCTTGTGATGGCCAAGATTTCCCTTAAGCTTCCTGATTCTAAGAGGGACATGGGGGAAGGGAAGAGAGGCAGAAATATAGAATGTAATTGCGATAACGTTTGTCTGAGTATAACTGTATTATGGTATTACGACTACTACATTTCAACTCACGTTACAGCGAGCATTTCAATTACACAAAAAAGTATTCCTTAAAATAGAGCATGGTTTTATCTACCTATTTGGAGCTGACCATAGTTGACTAGGAGAATCCAAGTCTTACAAAGATGTGTGAGAGAGATGATAAGCGAGAAGAGGAGAGAAAGGAAGAAAAGAAAATGGAAGTAAAATACCACCTTAGACCCAGGCATTCTGTAGTTCAGGGGTGAGCAGAAAGCAGTCAAAAGACCTAACATAACTGATAGTAAGGGGCAAAAGAGTTCAAAGTGCAGGAATCTAGGAACTCAGAGAAAATGGGGATAAATTCTGGATGAACTTCAGGTGATTTCCAGATGAAAAACCAGTTAACAAAGCTCTAAATCTGAAACTCTGGGTACCACAATTCAATCATATCCCTAAAAGGAACTGAAAAGGTTCCCAAACAGTTATGCTATTCATTATATCTCCTATAACAGAAGTTGTTTGGTTAGACTTCAAACCAACAGTTTCAATTCAGTTGTCCATATCCCAACACATTTCTAAAGCAATAATTTTCTCACTAGCAGGTGACACTCCAGCCGTCCTGAGCTACTGCACGGCCTCCACAAACCTTGTACCCCTTGTCTCTGTGGCTGTGTGCTGCTCCCTGAGCTGGGACCTCCCCTTTCTCCCCCTGCCCGAGTCCAGGGGTCTGTGCATCTTCCCTCCTGTCACTCCTTGCAGAGGTCTTTCTGGCACCTTTGACCTTAGTACTTTGACAGGTGGCAGCCCTGACTGTCAAGCATCATACACACTTGCCAGCTCAGAACCTCTCATTGCTCTGTGATAATTGATTGTGATGATGTATCCTTGATGGCAGGACTCAGCAATATCAGAAGGGCTCAGTCTGTATTTTTGAGTGAATGATTAATGGATAGATCTATAATAATCAAGCACAATATGTTTCAGTAAACATCTCAACAGTATGTCTCTAAGAATAACTTCTTTCTTTCTTTCTTTCTTTCTTTTTTTTTTTTGGTGAGGAAGATCGGCCCTGAGCTAACATCTGCCAATCCTCCTCCTTTTTTTGCTGAGGAAGACTGGCCCTGGGCTAACATCCATGCCCATCTTCCTCTATTTTATATGGTACGCCGCCACAGCATGCCTTGACAAGTGGTGCGTCGGTGAGGCCCGGGATCTGGGCCGGTGAACCCCGGGCCGCCGCAGCAGAGCAGGCGCACTTAACCACTTACGCCACCGGGCCGGCCCCAGAATAACTTTTTTCTAATGTTGCTACTTTAATCTTTATATGAGTGTAACCCAAGAATATTCACTGCCAACTTTGCAATTTAAGCATTCTTCTTTAAAGTTTTACTGGAGGCTTTTGATTCTTTTATTTCAGCCAGAGAGCTAGCCTATAAATAATCCATACAAAATAATCAGAATGCCCCACGGTACATACTAATTCAGTCAGTTAGCGAGAACTTAATCCAGGTGCTGAGAATACATCAGCAAACGTAAAGAGCCCCTACTCTCATGGAACTTACATTCTAGTGGAAAGAGATAAGCAGTATAAAAATTACATGTCAGCTGATTAGTAAAGAAAAATAAAGCAAGGAAAGGGGGTAAAGAGTGACTGGGGAGAGTTTGCCTAGTTAGAGTCAGGGAAGGCCTTTCTGATAAGGGGACACTTGAGCAAAGACATGAAGAAAGTCAGGGGTGTAAGTGTGTGGATAACTGGGAAGGGCATCTCAGATAGAGGAACAGCAAATACAGTGACCCTGAAGTGGGAGTGAGCCTGGGATTTTGAAGAACTACAAGGAAACCAGTGAGGCCAGAGCAATGAGCAATGGGGAGAGTTGTAAGATGCGAGGTCAGATAGATAGCAGGGACCAGATCACATGGAACCTTCCATACCATAATAAGACTTTGTATTTTATTCTGAATGAGATGGGGAGCTCTGGGAGGGTTGAGAACTGAAGAAGGACTTGTGTTTTAAATGGTCACTCTGGCTGTTGCATAGGAGACCAGTGAGAAGGCAGTTGCAATAATCTGAGTGAGAGATGATGGTGGCTTGGACCAGAGTTATAGTGGAGGAGATAATGAGAAATATTTGCATTCTGGATATATTTTAAAGATAAAATTAAAAGAATTTTAGTGTGGAGTGTGAAAGAAATTGACGAGTCCAAGGATGAAGTTTCGAGCTTGAGCAACAGGAGGATGAGTTGCCATTTACTGAATTGGAGAAGATTTGGGAAGAAATGGGTTTGGGGAGTTAGCAGATGCTATTGATGCCCTGTGCTGCCTCCCGTTCGCCTACTTCTGAATTTGCAACTTGGTGGACAAATCCTCATCCCTCTACTTCTGTTTCAGGGATTTCTCCATTGCCGAGAAACTTGTTCAGCCTGGCTGTAGAGCAGCCCAGAAGTACTGGGGACCTAAATCCCCCAGGGATCTCTTTAACAGTGAGGAATGGGGAGGGAGTTATCGGATAAATAACCCAGTTTCTCTCTTTCTTGGTGGGACAGTTCTGAGATGCCTTCTACAAGATTCCTCAGAGGGTTTCCAGCAGGATTCAGCTTAAATTGCCCACAGTAGTAGCCTGCTCCTCAAAACACCCTTTATTAACTTTTCTCCCTTCTCTTTCTTACTTCCCCTATTTCTTTGCTTGTACCTCCTGGGGTGATCTCCTGTGTAAGTTTGCTTTTGTTGCAAAACAACTGCCCTACAATTTAGTGGCTTAAAACAACTATTATTTTTGCTCATAATTCTGTGGGTCAGCAATTTGGGCTGGACTCAGCTGGGTGACTCTTCTGCTGGCCTTGCCTGGGGTCACTTAGTGACTACAATCATCTGGCAGCTTGATTGAGGCTGGATGATTTAAGATGACCTCTGCTGATAGATGGTATGTGCTAGCTGTCAGCTGGTTGATTTAAGAGGCTTCAGATGGAATGGCTCATCTGCTCCCCATGCCCTCTCATCCCCACTATGCTAGACTGGGAATCTTCACGTGGCAGTCTCAGGGCAGCATTCTAGGGGGCAAAAGTGGAAGCCCAAAGCATCATTAGGCCTGGGGTCAGAAGTCTCAGGGTGTCACTTCTACCGCATTCTGTTGGTCAAAGCAAGTCACAATGCCAGACTAGGTTCAAAGGGTGAAGAGATAAATCCCACTTCTTGGTGGGAGTTATGTCAAAGTCACATTGCAGAGGGGCAGGCATACAGGAAGGGAAGAAAGTTTAGGCCATCTTTGCAAACAATCTACCCATCTTCCCCCTTCCCCTGCTAACCACTGCTCTAGGTCCTTGTCTCAGAGTCTGCTCCTGGGGGCAGCCAAACCAAGATGGGAGTGGGCGGGAATCAAAGCTCTGGTTTGGACATGTAAAGTTTGAGATGGTTATTGGAGAAATCAAGCAGAGATTTTGAGATAGCGGTTGGATATATGAGCCTGGAATTCAGAACAGAGGTCTGAGTTAGAGATATTCAATTTGGGAGTCATTGAAAGATACATAAGTATTTTAAAGTTGTGGACCTGTCTAAGAGCATATAGGGAAGGTGTGTAGAGAGAGAAGAGGTGAGAAGACCTCATCCTGGGTCACTGCAGTGTTGAGAGCTCACAGAGAGGGGGAGGGACCGGCAAAGGACACTGAGGGGGACATAGTGAGGTCCTGGAGTGACAGTGGGTCCTGGAGGCCAAGGAAAGAGTGTTTCCAAGAAGAGTGATAAACAGTGACAGGGAAGAGCATTCTATATGCTCTCTGTGTAAAGTGACTTGGGGTCATTGTCTCATATTAGTATTTTATATCCATATTCATTATTTTCTCATTAATTCACTTATAAGAATTATTTTACAACTCAAACGCAGAGGTAAGTAGAACATTTACCTTTGGGGCAGGTCTGTAACATGGAGTTGAAAAGGAAGCCAAGGAAAGGCAACAGCCTGCAGATTGAGCACAGTAACAAGTTTAACTAGTCTCTGCAGCCCTGGAAAGATTTTCATGATTTTTATACAGTTTAGTCCTGGATACAGGAGTTACCGTGGGCCCAAGAAAGGAACTAGAGGATCAGCCATTTTAAAATTCATATTTAAAAGGAAGTCAATGGGGCCAGCCCTGTGGCGCGTAGTGGTTAAGTTCAGTGCGCTCCATTTCAGTGGCCCAGGGTTCACTAGTTTGGATCCCAGGCATGGACCTACACCAGTTGTCAGCCATGCTGTGGCAGTGACCCACATACAAATAGAGGAAGATTGGCACAGATGTTAGCTCAGGGCCAATCTTCCTCAACAACAACTACAAAAAGGAAATCAACATTATATTGCTTGTTTACAATTAGCTGGTGATCAGGTATTATCCACCCCTCCCCCCCAATCCATTCTGCTGTGCTATTCATACCTCATTTTAATGATTTGATCCCCTCCCTTGCTCCAGGAATAACAATTTACTTTCTCCCTCCAAGTCTTCCCAACCTTGTTCTTGTCATGCGTTCCAGATATAATAATGCTATAGTTTCCTGAATAGTACATTCTATGCCTAAAAGAAAGAAAAAGAGCCCACCTTAAATCCAAGATTCAGAACATAATTAGAAAAATTTTTTCCATTGTCTGTAAACAATTACTAAGAAGCTTTATTTATTTATTTTTTAATTTTTCATTTATTGCAGTAACATTGGTTTATAACATTGTATAAAACTAAGAAGCTTTAAATATGTTTACTGTTAATAACTGAAATTCAAAATACTTCTTTTGAAAAGATAAGGCAATTTCCCCTCTCCCTCCTTTCAGTGGTTGCCAGATGGCGGCGGCCATATGGCTGCCCTCTTCCTTTACCGAGCTCTAGGGGATCACCTCCCAAACAAATACTTGCACCCAAATCCTTGTCTCAGGGTACACTTTTGGGGGAGCCCAAACCAAGACAGTGCTCTGAATACCTGGAACATCTAGCAGTGCGGGGCCTGTACTTCACCTGGCAACAAACGGTGGAGTGCAGAGGCAGCTGACCCTTTCATGGCCACGTGTCCCTCCACTTTGGACAGCCCTCTCTGGGGTTGGCCAAGTAGGCATCTGAATTTGCAATCCTGCACATGTAAGATAAAGGCAAGGGGAGTTCTCCTTTCCTTTTGACATTTTCAAGCAGTGAGAGAAGAGATGCAAGGAACAGACATATTTTACAACTTCGAAACCAGAGCACAATCTGTGCAATGCATGTAAATGAAAAAGCTAAATATATAAACAAGAAAACACTTCCTTTCATAAGTACCTCATATTCTGTCATTTTTTCCTTTTCTAGTTTTTTCTTTTTCTGCCTCTTTGTTTTCTCCAGTTGGGGTTTCAAGAGTTTCATTTCAAGAACTCACTTGCTTTGCTTAAATTTTGTCTTCTGGGCTTTTGTTACTTCATTAGCTTGAGTGCTTTCAGGAGGATATTTAATCCTTCAACTTCAATTAGCAAGCTCTCCTGGAAGAAAGAACACACCACTGTCACTTCTAAATTAATTCCACAACCTTACAAAATTTGATTTCCACAAAAGAATGTGAAAATCATCTTAGATAATTTAGGCAGCAATTTCATCTGACAAATGTGAGATTTGGTTCTTTCTAATAAAAAGATGTGTAAGGCAAAATTGCTCTCGTGAAAAATACCACACGTGATTTAAACTTCTTAATATCAATTACTCATTAAATCTTCTTTCCCTAGGTTTACTTCTAAATAAAATCTGAGAATTAGTAATAAATTTTCAAGACCATTCGTCCTTTAGCTGATCTTAAGGCATGGTTACTGTTCCTGTTCCCCAGGTGTTTAAAATGAACATTTCACAACGGCAGCGATAGAATAATAGGGGCAGCTGCAGCGGCTGCCGCATCTGAAGCCTGCTCATTGTGAAATAATAGCAGATCCTTAAGCTGGGACTAAAACATAATGTGAGTTTTTAACCTCAACATGCATTTATTTAAGTAGTGATGGCTCCTTCAGTAGAATGGTTCTCAATATATTTTTTTTTTTTTATTGCAGTAACATTGGTTTATAACATTGCAAAAATTTCAGGTGTACATCATTGTACTTCTATCTCTGCATGGACTACATCATGTTCACCACCAAAATACTAATTACAACCCATCACCACACACATGTACCGAATTATCCCTTTCACCCTCCCCCCTCCCCCCTCCCCCCTTCCCCTCTGGTAACCACCAATCCAATCTCTGTCCCTATGTGTTTGTTTATTGTTGTTATTATCTACTACTTAATGAAGGAAATCATACGGTATTTGGCCTTCTCCCTCTGACTTATTTCACTTTGCATTATACCCTCAATGTCCATCCATGTTGTCACAAATGGCTGGATTTCGTCGTTTCTTATGGCTGAGTAGTATTCCATTGTGTATATATACCACAGCTTCTTTATCCATTCGTCCCTTGGTTCTCAATATATTTTGAGCCACTGTGGGTCAAAACATACTTAGAACCATCCTTCTGGATTGAAATTGATTTCTGAGCCCAGGGTGTGTTCTTTTGAGTATCTCAATAGTGCCAAGTATTTCTTCTTTGAGAACAGGTTAATTTTTTAAAAAACTGACAAAGTAATTTGATAACAAGTCTAGTGAATAAGATAGTGGTATTGGTTTAGCAAAAAAAGCCTAGCAGTGAAATAATAAGACTGGTGTTCTTGCCTTGCTCAGAAACTGCCTTGGAGATGAGCCCAGAGTCCCCAGTGTTTTGGATACTGCAGTAGCATCACTGGCAGCTGCAGCACCATGAGGGCAGGGCCTGTGACCATTTTGCCAATTACTGTCCCCCAGCACCTACCATAGTGACTGGTGCATAGTGGGTGCTCAATAAACATTAGTTGAATGAATGAATAAATGCGTAAATTCACATGGTACTAATTCAAAGTACCTGACACTTCTTGAATGCATATATTTGAAATAGTTGTTTTTAAAAGAAAGTAATTTCCATAATTTGCAAATACAACAATAATCTGTTAGTTTATAGGAAATGCTCCAAGCTACTCAATTTTACTTTTTTTTGACATAATACCGTCTTCTGGATATAGTCCATTTTGCAAAATAAAGTAACTTTCACAGTGATTATGTTGGACAGATAGGGAAGACAACATCACTCCCATTTTGTAGATTAGAACACTGGGATGCTGAACAGTTAAGTAGTTTGTCCAATAATAGTGTTATTCATTAGAGTATTTTTGGCCACTAATAATGGAAATCCTAAGTTATACTGACTAATGCCCTTTCCTGACCAAACTACTGGGAAAGGGGAGGGGATTACTCATGGCGCTGGGGATGGAGTCGGCTGCTCTTGAAGTACTCGGGCTGTGTGGGGCAGGGTGGATGCCTCAGCAAGACTGAGGTGCTACCAGGAAGGAAGAGGTGGGAGTGGATCCTGGGTAGGTACTGTGTCCCCTCAACAGTCACCAACTAATAACTGGAAAAACTGGCACTCCAACCTAGCCCTCCTGAAACTAAATGTAGTACTTTTGTTTTAAGGTAATGTACTGTAACAAAAAGTTCATTTTACAGCAAGATTTTAGGGATTAATAAATTTTACCCGGAGAATATATTAGCAGTTTTATTCTGGTTGAAAGTTAAATTTGATTTATGTGTTTTATGTATTTTAATACAGTTCATAAATAAAGAGTTGTGGGGAGAATGCAAATTATACAGGTTTTTGTTTGTTGTTTGTTTCTTAAAGTTGTATTATATTCCTAGAGTCCTTCTGGTAGCATTATTCTAAGTCCCTTCTTAACATTATTTAAGAGAGTCTGCAAAATGTATTCCAGTAATTTTTGAAGTGATATTCCTGAATATTTCCTCACAGAGAAGAATTAATGTTTCCTGTGAGCTTCTACACTAAATCCTCCTAAGAAATTCCAGAGTTCAATGAATATCAGATTTATAATTAGCATCCTTAAGATACATATTATGCCAGTGTGGCATACATTGCAAGTGGCTTGCCCAATAGCCATTGTCCCTATTGTCTTTACTCACAGAATCCAATTCTATTCTGAGCATAGAGTCCCCAGTTAAAATATTGAATCTCAGCCTCTTTTGAAGTTGTGGGTACTATATAACATGGTTCTGGCCAATTCCCAATTCTATAAACAGTGGCTTGGTGTAGCTTCTGGGGACAAGCCCATTGCCCATCCCCTCTTCTTCCTGCCTGACTCATGGACATGGTGCTTGCCACTATGAAGATGAAAGAAACATCCTAAGGATGGAGAACCAGGGAGCTAGGAGGAACCAGGGCCCTTGATGACTTCCTTGAGCAGCTGCAGCAGACTGGACCGCCTACCTCTCAACTCTTCCTTGGGAAAAACAAATCCCTATTTGGTAAAGCCATTGTAGTTGGGTTTCTGTTTACATGCATCCAGATGCAATGCCTGACTGACACATTCAGCATTTCCTTTTTTTTTTTTTTTTTTGCATTCTTTAAAGCTTCAGTAGGGCCAAATAACAGGACCATCACTACACAAAAATCTTCCCCTGCCTAAACTACTGAATACAATTCATTCTTCTATGACATGTGTTTCTGTGGCAATAATTAGCTCATATGTAATTGGCATATAGGGGAATGAGGACAGCGTTACATGGAAGTCTCATCGTATGCTATTTTTCATAGCACATTAATATTTTGAGGCAACATATGAAGATCTTAAGGGAAAACTGAAAATCCTACAGAAATGCCTGCCTTTAGTGCAAGTATTGGCAATTTAGTGACTTCAAGAACCACCAACTTGAGCCAGCCCTGATAGCCTAGCAGTTAAAATTTGGGGCGCTCCGCTTTGGTGGCCCAGGGTTCAGTTCCTGGGTGTGGAACCACACCACTTGTCTGTCAGTAGCCATGCTGTGGTGGCAGCTCACGTAGAAGAATCAGAAGAACTTACAACTATACACAACTATGTACTGGGGCTTTGCCAGGGGCGGCTTGGGGTCCGGGGAGGTAAGGAAGGAAAAAGGAGGAAGGTGTTAGCTTAGGGTGAATCTTCCCCTGCCAAAAAAAAAAAGAACGACGGATCTTTCCACAATGTTAAGCTATCCAGCAAGAGGCAACTGAAGGGCAGCTGAAGAAGCTGGGCATCCATATGATTCATTTAACTCCAGAAGACTTTTTTCCTCCAGTGAAGATGATCTCTAACTCCGTCGTGTATCTACATCTCAAGGAGGCAGTGTGAGCCCTAGGATCGGTGCTGCAAAAGCTGACAGGCGATGAAGGTGGGTGCAGATGCACGTGCAGATTGAATGTGCTAATATTTTTATCAGAATTATTATTGTTTTTATTAGTTTTCTGGTTACAATATTGCATAGAATTTAAGCAGTTTGCACCAGGTCTATTTTCCCCGTAAGTCCAGTTGATTTTAGGGCATGATTTTGTAAAATTCAATTTTTAAAAAAGGAATGCATATATCCACTAAAGCAGAAATATCTGATTCTTAGAAACAGATATTAACCCTTGCCAGGACTGCGATTAGTAGCCTGGGTAGATCAAAAAATCGTCTCATTAGAACTTAACAAGATGCACCGAGTAATGGAAATACTATGACACGAATGGCCTAGCCACAGAGAAAAGTCTTGTGCATAGTAGAGTTATCTATATAAAGAAAGTCATTTTCACACCTTTGCAAGTAACTATATGTTCTATTTACAATGAATTCTGGAAACAAATTACCCCATAGAGCAAGTCTTTTCTGGTTCCCGTCTCACTATATAGTCTCTAAACAAAGCAACCAAGCATGGGCTGAGCAGAGTCTTTCATGCACCTTTAATGTGTCATGATGAACAGCAATACTACTCATTGAAAGACAATACCACCAACAGTCTTTGTAAGTCCAAGCTCCACTTCCACTAGAAGAGACAACCTAACACCATCCATCCATAAAACCAAACAATACACTAAAAAATAAGAACCTGGAAGGAGAAAAGGGTGAGGAGAAAGGTAGATATGTGAAACCTCCCTTTTTCTTTTAACTAGATCAAGTTCAGAAAATTTGTGATCACTTATAAATTTCTTGTAGAGAACTAGATATAATTTTTCCTGTCCTATTTCAGCCAAGTCCTAACCAGAAAGTTCCCTTATGATCTAGCTTCTGCCCTGCCCACGCCCACCTCTCTGATCTAGTTTCCCATAGTTCCACTGCTCCACATTCCACTCCAAAGCCACACTGGCCTTTTTGCCATTCCTCCTATTCCTCCAATACACCAAGCCCTGTGCCACTACAGGTCCTTTGCATATGCCTTTCCCTCTGCCTAGAACACTCTTTCCCCAGATAGTCACCAGACTTACTCTTTCACCTCATTCAGGCCTCTGTTCAAATGTCACCTCCTCAGAGAAGCTATTCCTAACCCGCATATCTAAAATGGAACCACCTTGCATTCCCAGTCTCTCTCTACCCCCTTACTCTGCTTTTCCCATATAGCATTCATCATTACTAGACATAGTGTAATATACTTGTTTGCTTATCTATTGTCTTTCCTCCACTAGAATGTAAGCTCCACAAGTGCAGAGACGTCATCTATTTTGTGCACTGCTGGATCCTAGGTACGAGAAGAGTGGCTAGCACATATCATTCAAAAATATTTACAGAGCATCTGCTATGTGCCAGGCACTGTTCTAGATGCTGAGTACATAGTAGTGAACAAAACAGAAAAATCTCTGCCCAATGGAGCTTATATGCTAGTGACACATAGTAGGTATTTGACAAATACTCATTGAATGAATTCTCAGCATTGTAACCAAAATCCACTAAAATAAGCATTTTGCTCCATGAGTGCGTTATAATGGATGGTAACAAAACCCTAGTTGTATTAGTTTCCTGTGGCTGTGTAACAAATTACCACACACTGAGTGGCTTAAAACAACAGAAATGTATTCTCTCACAGTTCTGGAGGCCAGAAGTATGAAATCGGTAACACCGATAACACTGCTTTTGTCCTCACCCTGCCTTGGAAAACATATTTATTTCTGGAAAACTAAGAAAGGTGATAACTCTTTATTTTAATATAGAACAAGAGGATTACATATTCCAAAGAATCAGTGTAACAGTATTTGTGACTCATTCATAAAAGTGTTTGATTGTCTTCCGTCAAGAAACTCCCACAAAATTAAGTTAATGAGCAGTGGAGGTGGCAAAGCAATATTTGAGAACAAATTGTTTTATATCTTCTACCATGAGATCCCATCAGGATTTGCAGACAGAATATAAAATCCTGATGATTCATTACTTAAAATCGTTATCTCCATCCACATCACAAAACCAGGCTGTGACTTCAGGGTCCTTGCCAAATGCCAATGAACAGAGTAGAGTCCAGCTTCACAGACAGAGCTGGAGCCCCACAGCCTTTGGGATGTTTGGGAGCCTCTACGATGAAGGGACAAATAGGCATCGTTAACAATAAGGTCATTTTAATGCCATGAAGCCACTCTGAAATTTGGTTTGGAGGCCTAGGATTTCAACTTGCCCTGCTTTTTGCCCTCTTAAAAAGAAAAAGGTATTCTACAACTTTATTCAAATAAAGTATTTTCATAGCTTCTTTAGCGGGAAAGGATATTCTTATTTATTTAGTGGCATTTATTTAAATTTGGCCAAATTTAATCAGTGTGTAAATTCACACTTATTTTTCCTAGTACTATTTTACTCTTGTAAAAAACTCATTATTAAGTAATATATTCTATTGAGAAAGTCATGTCTAAGAAAAAAAAGATTTGAATTATTCTCATGAGTCTTATTTCATTTATAATGGATTCAGGGAATATTTTAATTTTATTTCTTGCATTATTATTTTTTTTATATAATTTTTTAAATTATTATTTATTTTTTCCCCCAAAGCCCCAGTAGATAGTTGCATGTCATAGCTGCACATCCTTCTAGTTGCTGTATGTGGGACATGGCCTCAGCATGGCCGGACAAGCGGTGCGTCGGTGCGTGCCTGGGATCCGAACCCGGGCTGCCAGCAGCAGAGCGCACGCACTTAACCGCTAAGCCATGGGGCCGGCCCAGCATTATTATTTTTTAAAATAAAATTGTGAGAATAATTTTTGTGAATTTCTAAGAATTGTGAATTTCTCCTTTATCAGAAAGCCTAGTTTTAAAGAAAGGCTTTGATTCTGATTTAGTCCATAAAATTCACAGCATATATATTTTCTTCTTGGGAATTAAAAATGCTTCAAATATGCTATTTCATTTATTCATGCAACATTTATGTTTTGAACACCTATTCTGTGCCAGGCACAGTACTAGGCACTGGGGATATGAAAGTAAACAAGACCCAGTCCCTGTCCTCAGGAAGCCTGCAGTGTAAAGGGGATAGTGATAGGGACACAGTTTCTCACAGATATAGTGGTGGTGCTCTGCTGGGGCTGGCAGGGAGCAAGAAGGTGCAGTACAGCCCTACCAGCCTTCAGGAGGCCAGGCACCCCATGTGAAAGGAAGCTGAGGCCTAAAGAATGGGTAAAAGTCAGCCAGTTGCTCAAAGAGACTGCAGTGTGTGTGTGTGTGCGTGTGCATGTGTGTGTGTGTGCGCGCGCGAGTGCGTGCAGGCCCAGAAGTGAAAGGATAGTGCTTGGGAAATGGAGGTGGTTTAACATGACAAGAACTGAGGATGACAGGGAAGGGTTAAAAGAAGAGGCGAGGCCAGCCTCTGAGTGGCCCCTAAGCTTATTAAAGTCTGGACTTCAAAAACCATTGAAGGATTTTAAAGAAGGGCAATGGTGTGCTCAGATCTGCGTTTTACAGAGATCATTCTAGTTGCAGTGAGAGAATGGATTGGAGGTTGGCAAGACTGGAGGAAGAGCCATGTCAGGATGCCATGAGAGAGGTCCAGGGGACAGTGTAGTTACCCGAACTGGAGCTCAGTGAGGATTTGAAAAATAATTTCCCCTAGCAACATTCTTAAAACAAACAATAAAGTTAAATACTTTCACGGAGCCATGAAAAATTTTGGTGGCTTAGTGGAATGAGTTTTCAAATCTCTTGCTTATAAGCCTAATTTTATATCTATAAGAACAGGCTTGAACATAGCTTTCTGTAATTTTATTCATAAGGTCATCTGATATTAGCCTAAATAAGTAAAGCTAACCTGTCTACAGAGAATAGAAACATGTCAAAGCTGCTCTGATCCCAATAGCTGTAGGTATGGAAGTAGCCAATATTATCACCACTGGCGCTTCTCTTGGCTCTCAGAACCAGTAGGTGAATTCACTTGCTGTTAGCTCAGCTCATCGTGTTGCCCGCTCCCACACCTCCCATTTCTGGGGTGAAGGAACAGATGCAGGTCGCAGGACACACCTCAGGAATGGACAGGTCAGAGAACCTACTTCTCCCCGAGTCTGTAACACACATTCCTCTGCCTTCACCTGGGGCAATAAAGGGCGACTCCTTTGAGGGCATGGTATGATTTGCACGGCTGAGAAGGGGTGACAGGTGTGTTACCTGAAAGGCAAGTGTTCACCTGCACTTCCTCTGTTCTCCAGCAGGTGGCAATGAGTAAGTGACAAAACTCGAAAGAGAACTATTCATAGCCAAAGCCAGAAGGGTATTGAATAGTTAAAATTCTTAATTAAATACCAGCTTTTAAAATATTTAAATTTTGTTTAAATTGGCATAAAATGGGAGGCCTATAAAAGGCCCTTAGAACTACAAACAATTGTGGCAGAAGAAAGCATCTTAAATTTTTAATAAAAACAGAACCCTAAATTTTATGGCCTTTTATACAAAAAGATGCTGCTGCTGACCACTGCCAGTGGTGAAACAGACAGAATAGTCTGCAGATGTCCCCGGGAGATCACTTTGGGTTACCCAGACAATGAACCAGCTGTGACCAATGGCCTCCCTATTTCTTCCAAATTCAGCTTCCTATGGCATGGGAGGCTTTCTTCCTCCCAGCAGGAGGGGCTGCAACTTCCCATGGACACCCAAGGAGCCCAGATACAGGCAGCTGGCTCTCTCAGATAACTCCTGACAGTTGACATCTAAACTCAGACAGCCTGATACTGGTTTGTGTGGACCCCACTGACAAGGATGTTCACAACTTTGATCTTGAAGAAGAGAGAGCAAAAGGGGAGAGGATGTCCCTTTGCTGGAATGCTTACTTATGACATGTCCAACAGAGCACCCTGGGCCCAGCATGTCTCCTGTGCCTTCTCTTGCAGACCCGTGGCTTGTAAATTTCCCAATAAAGCCTGTTCCTCTGTCTGTAACGCTGTGAATTTGCCCGAGCACTGTTGTATGACAACATATGCTTTAAATTGCTTTCCAGATGATGAGCATTCCTTGTGCCTTCCATGGCCTTACCACTGTAATCTCTCTGGGGATTGACAATATATAAAGTGAGACAGAAGTCTTTATAATTAGAAGAAGGCAAGTAAAACTATGATCTGTTTTTTAGTGGAATGTCTTTAAAGAGCTTAAAAAACAGTTAGGATTTGGCATGAGACTTAAGAAATCTACAATTTTCATTTCTCTGTTCCTATCTATGGCACTATCGCTTTAATTGATTTATAAAATATACCCTGACATTTTCTGCCCCACATGTCTATGGAAAATCCAGTTTGCTGAACACCCCCCTTTTCTGTGGATTCAATGGAGTTTTTGAGGCTGAGATCAGCTGGAGGAAAGGAAGTCCTCCACTGTGACATCCATTTTTAGTCTTCAATGCTTCAAAGTAAAAGTGTAAAAGATCTATCAATCATACAACAATAACAAAATGTCATGATTTCACAGCTCCTTGTGATATGTTTGTATAAGCAAAATCTTTTATCTTTGGCCTATTCAACTAATGACTGAAAAATGAAAAGAGAATAGCTCTCTAAGGTTAAATTATTAGAATCTCTACTGTACCAACAGGCAAAAATAATTATTCTCTTGAATATGATTAAGATATTGTGTTTGCAAGGGTTTGAGGGCTCAACTTATTTTTTTGTCACACCATGTGACTAAATTCTCTAAGTCACTGCTGATTATCTTTTATTTTCTTGGTGAGGAAGATTCACCCTGAATGAACATCTGTTGCCAATCTTCCTCTTTTGGTTTCAGGAAGATTCACCCTGAGCTAACATCTGTGCCAATCTTCCCCTATTTTGTATGTGGGTCACCGCCACAGCATGGTTGTTGATGAGTGGTATACTTCTGCTCCGGGGAACTGAACCTGGGCCACTGAAGCAGAGCGCACTGAACTTAACCACTAGGCCAGAGGGCCAGCCCCCGATTATCTTCTTAACATGTAAAATTACACAAAGTATTTACCTTTTTTTACTTCCTAAAACTCCTCATACTATAAGTTTAATTGATCACTTTTTCAGAACAAGATATTAGACTTTCAGACAGAATAACTATTGAAAACCCCAACATAGTTCCAGTTGAATAAAGATAATCTACTTAAATAAAAAATATTCATGCCACCTAATACATAAACTAAAACAATTAAACCTATGAATTTTAGTAATAATTTTAAGAAGTAAAGTAACAGCTATCTATTTGCATACATCAAGGCAATGGCAATGGTTTTCTTTTATTTATTGACTTACTATTTGACTTACAAATGGAATCCTACTGTTTTATAACTTGCTTTTTCCACTTAACAATATATCTTAGACATCTTTTCATCTCATTCTTTTAAAAGACTGTGTAGTATCCCCATACATTAATTCATCATGCGAACCAATTCCATTTTTATAGATATTTGCATTGTTTTCAATCTTTTGGTGTTATGAACAATGCCACAATAAATATCCTGTACATATATCTTTGTGCCCTTGAATGATTATTTGTATAAGATCAATCGCTAGAGGTAAAATTGCTGAGTCAAATAGTATGAACGTTTTGATTTTAACAGATATTGGCAAATAGACCCTCCAAAAGGTTGAACCACTATATTCTTGTATAAACACTGTATCAGGGTAAAGCAGTGATTCTCAGACTTTTGTTACATGGGAACTCTTTCTTTAAAGAAGATCCTTTTCAGAATCCAGAATGTAAAGCAGAAAAGGAGCTTCATTTTGTGAAAGCTGATACAGGGGTGGAAGGCCTGCAGCTCTGCCCTCCTGGCCCTAACCTTAGCCTGTGTGGCACCTCCATGTGGCTTCCTGGAGCACAATACAATATAGGCAGTTCCCTTTTTTCTAATATAGCGTGTCCTCAAACATATCTGACTGTCTGAAAATAGAAGTAAAATGACATAAGACCTAAAAGTTATTATAAAATCTCTAATTACACCTCAATTGCAGATACAACTTTCAGTAATTTAGTCCTAGCACTTTATACGCGTTTTTTCATTGGTTTCCTTTCCTTTACAATGAGCATGATTATGGCTAAGTTCTGTTCCTTTTAGATAGTGGAATGACTTCCATCTTTGTCTTCATTGTAGTAAGTGTATGAAACCTGAACTATCACTAGGATCAGCACTTGCATTTTTGTTTCCCTTCATTTTAATAAGAGAAGGGCAAAATGCAATAAAATATTCAAATATTTACATAAACAAACTCATCAACAAAGGTAGTGACTGTCAAAACTAAACTGAAACTCTTAGCTGTATCACCATATAATATTTTGAAATATTAATTCATTAGCTGATACATAAAAACTGGAACTGAAGGAAAGGTGGTTTGGGGTGTGACTGAATAATACATAGAAGGGCAGATGGTAAAAATGTGAAGAACCACCTATAGATCATTACAATCAGTGGCTCTATTCAGTGTTTCAGAAGCCTATTTTCAATTTTTTCTTAATAGTTTTATCAGACTTTAACAAATCCAGGGAAACAATGACAGAAGAGTGCACAGGTAAAGAATACACAAATGTCCACTTAGGCTAGGGAGCCATTTGTACATCTCCCAAAACTAGACGCTCCTTTCAGAGTCTCACTCCAGATCTAAGCTTCTGTGAGATTCCTCTATGTAGAGGCCCCGGCTTCCCCTGATTTTCCAGGAGAATGTTAGTCTTTTTTTTCCTCTCTAAACCTTTTCACTTTTATTCTGATTTTTATCAGATTGAAGAGAAATCATCCAAGGTTTATTTCAAGGTTGTTTCATATAGGCATAATTAGGCTTATTATTTTTACCCAACCAGGTATTGTCCACCTTTCATAATCATATAATGCTTCTTGAAAGCATCCAGAAATCTGGCTCTTAGAGACAAGGATGGAAAACATTCAACTATCTAAAAGGAGCAGATCTTTAGCCTTGATCAGATGCTTATTGTGAAGGAAGAAAAAACTCAGTAGAAAACACACAGAACGCTAGAATGATTTTATTCATTGATTCAACAAATGTATGAGTCCCTGTGAAGCAATGTGCTAGTTGCTAAGGGAGTACAAAATGTATAAACCATCGTCACTCCCCTGAGTTTATGATCTCACTGGGGCAACTAGGTATACACACCAAAAAATTTACATGATAATATAAGGTAGTTTATGAATAAAATGTGAAATGTGTGGTACAAATTACAGTTGCTACAGAAGACCCACCCTTTCACATTCTCAATTTCATTAACTCTCTTATGGTTTTACATGCCCTTGTACCCCCTCTAGACCTCATGCCCAGCCACTTTAACTACATCAGCATCTCAGAATCCTTTGCCCACTTGATCTTTCATATCTGCCCTGTCAATCCTCAAGGCTGGGTAAACTCTGCTGTCTACTTTTTCAGCCTACTCTGGCAGGCTGCTACGCATAGCTGGAGGGAATTATGTTCTTTGCTTTACCTGATTCTCTATGTGATATCTCACAGTAGCTCTTCCAATTTTTCCTACTCTGGAGCTCCTGATCCCAGAGGCTCCTTCATCTCAGTGGGTGACCTGACCTCCTTTACTGCAGGAATCAAGGAAGTCTGGCTTGATTTCACCTTCCACCCTTCCAATCTGAAATTTTGTCTGATCCTCACTCTTCCTTTCCAAAAATAACTTCTCCTCCATTTCATGATGATCTTCTCCCCTAAAAACTTCCTGCAGAATTTGACCTAACCGTGATTTCCCCTCTCCTGTGGGATCTGCACTCTCTCAGTCTCCATTGGCTCCTTCTTCTCAACCCACAAACTTGTTTAAGACTGTCCTTCCCACCCTTATTATTGCATAATAAATTACCTCAAAATTTAGCAGATTACAATAACAAACATGTATCTCATAGTTTCTGAAGGCCAGGAATACAAGATCAGCTAACTTGGTGGTCGTTCTGGCTCTGGGTCTCTCATGAGGTTGCAATTTTTTTTTTTGTGAGGAGGATTGGCCCTGGGCTAACATCTGCCAATCCTCCTCTTTTTGCTGAGGAAGACTGGCCCTGGGCTAACATCCATGCCCACCTTCCTCCACTTTATATGGGACGCTGCCACAGCATGGCTTGCCAAGCGGTGTGTTGGTGCACGCCCGGGATCCGGGCCGGCGAACCCCAGGCCGCCGCAGCGGACGGTGCGCACTTAACCACTTGCGCCACGGGGCCGGCCCCATCTCATGAGGTTGCAATCAAGATGTCAACCAGAGCTTGACTTAGGGCTGCAGAATCTACTTCTAAGTCTGAGTTCCTCACAACGCGGCAGCTGCCTTCCCCCAGAGCAGGTGACCCAAGAACGCAAAGAAGAAGGAAGCCCCAATGCCTTTTATGACCTAGTCTCAGAAGTGGCACACCATCACTTCTGCCTTATTCTATTTGCTGGAAGTAAGTCACTAAATCCAGCCCACACTCAAAAGAACAGAATTAGTCTCCACCTCTTAAAAAAAGGAATTTCAAAAAATGTGTGGACATATTTTAAACCCACCACATCTCTCAAATAAACTTTTTCAAGCCTGCCAGTTCTTCAAGCTACTTTGCCGCTTTCTTACTCCTTTCAGTGCCCCTCTTCTCAAAATGGTGATCTATTCCCTTCCCTTCCTTTCTCATCACCCAAGTGTTCAACTGTTGACAGTCCAGATGATTATCACTTAACTGAACACTATTGCTTTGGAGCATAAGATCCAAATTAGCGTGGCATTCAAGGACCTATGAAATCTGGCCACAGCCCGCCTCTTCATTTTATCTCCCCCGGTTTCCCTTACACCTGAGCCAGCTGGACTTCTCATCATCCCCCAAGCATGCCATCTGCTTTCCCACCTCTGTGCCTTTGCTCAGATGGTTTTCCTCGCCAGGAAGGCCCTCTCCTCACTTTTTCATTGTTCAAGACCCAGTTCAAATCCCATTTCATCCAAGAAGATTTCCTGATTTTCCCAACCAGAAACATCCTCTCCCTCCTCTGCACTCCCAGAGCACACTGTCAGCTTTACTGTAGTCATCCCATTTTACACCATTATTGTATTGTATAGTACATCTTTGTATTCCTTCTAGCACCTCAACAATACTTTGCTCATACTAAGTCCTTAATCTTTTTGAATGAATAAATTTACCTAAATCATTAAGATTTAATTTTACTCTCATCAAAAGGCAAATTAAAGTCCCCATAATCTCTAACTCTATTAGACTAATATATTGAGCTAAGGAAAATTGCAGAATGGTCTCTGCTAAAGAAGAATACAGTCTTTTTTCCTACTATTTGAACAATTTTAATGGAGTGACTCAAATTAAATCACGATTATTCTCCAAAAAGGTTTGCTTCTGAGATATGTTTGCATATAGTATTTTTACTATTCTTCCTGGTCAACATGAAATTTCCATGGAAACAGATCACACACACTGGAGAAGAAAGGAATTGAATTGTGTTTGAGCTGCATTTTGTCATCTCCATGGAGCTATTTGTGCTAAATATTTTAGTGCACAGGGAAACTGTAATTTAAAATCACCTAAGACATAATATTTAATGCTTTTAAAAAATGATAATATCTGCTATTCATTTTAAAGATTTTTATTAATATGTAGAGATAATGTAAAAAGAATTTTGAATATTTCTTGAATCATACATTAATATCAGCAAACAAAATACTCTTTTGCCTCTTTGCTAGTGCAGAAAAAGGAAAGAAATTCAATGCTCACCATGGAAAGGGTGGTGTTCCTGTTTTTTGTTTAGATAAAATAATTTCTTCTGGATATCACTCAGCTTCTAGTCTAGATTTGTTGTCTAGAAGTGAACTATCTAACAATTTTGATTTCAAATATGACTAATCAAATAGGGACAGTTTAAAATACATGTATAGAAACTCAGAGATGAAAATATTTTTCACTCCCTAAACAGTGCTACGATTTGAAAAATGTATTCTTTTCCCAAGCATTGTAAAAACTTACCCAGGAACTTAAAATCACTAGAAATACTGTATCTTGAAGATTATCTTTCTCTACTCTGTCTTTGGAGTATTAATCTTTGTAAATCAAAAATGTTAGACATCTATTCAAACAACTCAAAATGTTCAAAAAGTGCCAGAAGCACCTCAGGATTTTCTTTAAATTCTCATGTGCTGTACATCCACTGTTGACTTTTATTTACATTTCAATAAATGTAATCAGAACAAATGCAACATAGAAAAAAGGAAAAGAATTACAAAAGCTGTACATTCTGTTAATTGAAAAGGGGCACATAGGCTGTTAATATAAAGAGGTTATATCACACTTTTATTGTTTGTTCCACAATCATAACCATTGTTGGGTTTTAGTGTTAACAGAAGAAAGCATTGGTAGAGGGCAATTTAATGTATCAGTAGCATACTTAGCTTGTTCTTTATAGACCAACTCTCTCCACCAAAATTTACCTTGCAAAAAAAGGACCACATCTCTTACCCTGCCAGGGGCAAAAACTGTGAAAAAGCAAGAAAGTAGAAGTCAAAAAAGTAGCAGAAATATGCCAATGGAGTTTCTCTTACATTTGGCCAGTTTTAATTATTTTCTGATAGTTATGCTTCAGCGGAAATTTGAATGAAGCCTCCACCTAGTTGGGCAGAATAAGGCTGAGTGATAATACCCCTCTCAGAGAGGCTTGCTGCGTGCTCAATCTCTTTCTCCAGTTGGGGTGCTGCTTCCTAGCGTTATGATTCTATTGCCTCACGGGCCTTTGCAGGACTGCCTATACCTTCAACTAAATTACTGGCAACCATGCTTAAAGGAGTTACCGGCTTTGTCCCACTTATAGGAACCAGCTTTCCTCTTCTGCAGTTTCTGTAGCTTTGATTGAAATAAACAGCAGCTCAGAGGTGATTATACTTTGACTCTTTCACAGAGGATGTGAGGTTAGTGGACAGAGGGTCATATGCCCAAAAGAAAGGTAAGCCTAAAATCCAAGATGTGATGACAGAGGCAAAAACAGATGAAAAAGCCAAAATACTCAGGCCTGGAAAGTGACACTTTGATTAACTTTAATGAGAATCTGCACACCATAGATAATCTATTTTTCTCCTCAGATTCATTCTCCAGCCTACGCTGTGCCCTGAGAGGCTGACCTATGTGGACTGCATCACTAGACTCTCTTGCCCTCTGAATTCTAGTCCAGAGAATGTGGAGGGGGGCTGGCACTGGTAGGAAAGTGATAAGAGAATGAGGAAGGGATGTTTATTTCCCTGGCTCTCTCCCCGCCACATAGCCATAGGTTGGCTGTTTCCCTCTGCCAAAGTTACCACTCCTGTCAGGTGGCCCTCACAACAATAGTTCTCCCTCAATGGTTCAGCAACCATTTCTTCTCCTTGCCCTTTCAAGCTAAAGGGTGGAAATAGCTCCCTGCTGTTACTAGCCTTGGGGTATACAACATCCCTCCTTATTTTTTCTAAACCTTGCTTTTATAAATAACCCCTTTATTAAACTCTCCTTAATTACCCAGTTTGACAGTGCCATCTGTTTCCTGAATCCTGACTGACACAGATGGTATTGATTTTCAACAAAAAATCTCAGAAACATAATTCTACATTGCAATTTAACTATACAATAACATTCATATTATAGAGGCATTTCCATTTCATGGCATATTTTATGACTAAAACCTTCCCAGGCTCCCAAGCAGATCCTTGAGGTACACTGCTTTCTCTCTCTGCACACGTGAGAGGGATTCAGAACAGTTCTTCCTTCCATCCTGGGAATGAACTGAGACCCTGGGCATGTTCATGAACAATGAGTCTGCAGCTTTCCCTCAAGCTGTGACCAGTCTGTCTAACTAACCTTCAGTCCTTGTTACTGGTTTTCACATTTGGCTCCCTGCTGGCCTTGAACCTCATCCTTGTAAATCTTGCTAACATTTTCCCAAGAGATTTGTTTTTTTTCCCCATTGTCTTTCAGTGACTGGCTGCTTTCTATGTCATCGAGGTAGACCTCCTTGTCACTATGTCTTTGGCCTGCTCCTGAACCTAAAAACTATCTCAAAATCTCTTCTATTACACTAACCCGTCCTTCAGATGGGAATCATATTCACTCATTCTCCTGGAATTTTCTATTTGGACTGCTAGTCCCTCTTTGGAGGCTATGCCTATTGGGTGAATTTGTCCCCAACCTCTCATGCCTCCTACATGGGCTACTGGCAATGGGATTCTGGAATGCTTCATGGCCAAGGTTACATCACTCATGATCAATGCAAACCGAAAGGGAATGGACAATACAGTGTCCGAAATAGAGAGAGAGAAAGGAAGAATTAGTAACCGTGCTTTCAGCAAAATACTAAGAATATTGCATTCTAAGCAACAAATACAAGCATTGCTCAGTTTATTAATGAATTGACAATTTGATTTACAAGTCAGCTGCTGTAGGTCAATTCCCTAGGGCTTAATCACCTTAAATGAACTTCAAAATAAGGAATTTAAAAGCCTGAGGATCAAGATTCTGAAAAAGGGAGTGATAACAATTCTTGGACTCCAGTATAAAGACTCTGCCAAGAAATAATCTTAAATGTCCAAAAACAGGAGAGAGGTTAAAATTATGGTATTAATAACAGCTACTTTTTTGGGCACCTACCTTCACTTTATTTAACTCTAACAACACTGAAAATGTGTTATTTTACTGATGACCAAGGCTGAGAAAGGTTAACTGCCTCTAGTCACACTGCTAATATTTACGGAACTAGAATTTGAATTCAGGCTTGTCAAAAAAGCTCACATTCTTCTCTATATTATGCTAATACATCAATATAATAGAATATTAGGCAGCCCTTAAAGTAATAAATATGATAATTCTATTGATATAACAGAAAACATATGAAAAATGTAAATGCAACATAACATAAAAACATATTCAATGATCCTAAAATCATTTACATAAGGAAACTCAGAGAGAAATGAAAATAGTTGCCACTTTACAGCAATGAGATTGTGTTTTGATAAATTTATACCTAAATATTTCATTTTTTGGAGCTATTATAAATACTGTTTTTATAATTTCGGTTTTCAATTGATTATTAGTATATAGAAATATGATTGATTTTTTTGTTTTGACCTTGTTTCCTGCAACCTCGCTAAACTTACTTATTAGTTCTAGATTTTCTCTTTTTTTGGTAGATTCCTTAGGGTTTTCTTTGCAGACAATCATGTCGTCTGCAAATAAGGAAGGTTTATTTCTTCCTTTCCAATCTGTTTGCCTTTTATATCTTTTTCTTGCTTCCACTGGCTAGAACTTTCAGTATGATGTTGAATAGGAGTAGTGAGATAGACAGCTTTGCCTTGTTCTTGATATTAAAGGGAAGCATTCAGCCTTTCATCATTAAGTATGATGTTAGTTGTAGGTTTTTTGAAGATACCTTTATCATATTGAGGAAAGTCCCTTCTATACCCAGTTTGCTGAGAGTTTTGTTTTTCTGTTTTTTTGAATCATGAATTGACATTTACTTTTTCAAATTCTTTTTCTGCATCAATTAATATAGTCATGTAGTCATGTGGTTTTTCTTCTTCAGGCTGTTAAGCTGGTAGATTATTCCCAGAATAAACCCCACTTGGTCATGATGTGTTATTTTTTAAAATATATTATTGGATTAAAATTTCAAATATTTTAGATTGGATATATTGGATTCAAATTTCAAATAGTCAAATTTCAAAGATTTTTCTGTCTATATTCATGAGGGACATTGATCTGTAGTTTTCTTTTCTTGTAATGTCTTTGGTTTTAGTGTCATGGTAATGTGGCCCCATAAAATGAGTTGTGGCTTGTTCCCTCTTTATTTTATCTTGAGTGAGTCTTGGTAGTCTGTGGTTTTCAAGAAATTGGTGCATTCCATCTACGTTGTTGAGTTTATGTGTGTAGAGTTGTTCATATTGTTCTCTTATTATCCTTTAATGTCTGTAGTGATATCCTCTCTTTCAGTCTGGATATTAGTAATTTTTGTCATCTCTCTTTTTCCCTTTGTCAGTCTTGCTAACGGTTTATCAATTTTGACTGTTTCAAAGAAGCAACTTTTGGATTATTGCTTTTCTCTATTTTTCTGTTTTCCATTTAATTGATTTTTATGCTCTTATCTTTATTATTTCCTTCCTTCTGCTTGCTTTGGAATTATCTTGCTCTTCCTTTTCTAGTTTTCTTAAGTTGAAAACTGAGGTCATTTATTTGAGACCTTCCTTCTTCTTTTTTTTTGTTTTCTTTTAGGCCAGTGGTCTTTATTTTTTTATTAATTTTTTATTGAGGTAACATTGGTCTATGACATTATATAAATTTCAGGTGTACATCACTATATTTCAATTTCTGTGTAGACTACATCATGTTCACCACCCAAAGTCCAATTGCCATTAATGCTATTAATTTTCCTCTAAGCACTGCTTTAGCTGCATCTCACAAATTTTGATATATTGTATTTTCTTTTTGTCACTTCAAAATATTTTCTGATTTCCTTTGAGACTTTCATTTTGACCCATGTATTATTTAAAAAGTTGTTTAATTTCCAAGCACTTCAAGATTTTCTTGTTGTCTTTTTGCTACTGATTTCTAATCTAATTCCATTATGGTCAGAAAACATATTTTGTATTATTTTCAATTCTTTAAAAATTTTTAAGGCTCATGACCCAGAATATTGTCTATCTTGGTGAATCTTCCCTGTGCACTTGAAAAGAATGTGTATTCTGTTGTTGGGTGGAGTGTTCTATAAATGTCAATTAGATCTAGTTGATGGTGTTGTTAAGTTCCTCCATATCTATATCTTCTATGTCCATATTGATTTTCTGTTCACTATTTTATTTATTACCAAGAGAGGAGTATTGAAGTCCCCAACTATAATTGTGGATTTGTATATTTCTTTTTTCACTTCTGACAGGTATATATTTTGAAGCTTTGTGGTTAGGTGCATAAACAATTAAATTCTTATGTCTTCTTAATGAACCGAATCCTTTATTGTTATGAAATAACCTCGTTTATCACTGGTCATTTTCTTTGCTCTGAAATCTACCTTGTCTGATATCCATATAGCCCGTTCAGTTTTCTTTTGATTAGTTTTCTTTTTTTTTTCTTGTTTTTTTTTTGTGAGGAAGATCAGCCCTGAGCTAATATCCATGCTAATCCTCCTCTTTTTGCTGAGGAAGACCGGCTCTGAGCTAACATCTATTGCCAATCTTCCTCCTTTTTTTCCCTTTTTCTCCCCCAAAGCCCCAGTAGATAGTTGTATGTCATAGTTGCACATCCTTCTAGTTGCTGTATGTGGGATGCAGCCTCAGCGTGGCCAGAGAAGTGGTGCATCGGTGCGCGCCCGGGACCCGAACCCAGGCTGCCAGTAGTGGAGCGTGCGCACTTAACTGCTAAGCCATGGGGCCGGCCCTGATTAGTTTTCAAAGTATATATTTTTCCATTCTTTAACGTTTAATCTCTAGATCATATTTGAAATGAGTTTCTCATATACAGCATATGTTGGTCATGGGTTTTTTGGTCCATTTTGACAATCTCTGTCTTTTTGTTGGTGTTTTTAGGGCATTTACATGTAATGTAATTATTGATATGTTCCAGTTTAGGTCAATCATCTTATTATTTATTTTCTGTTTGATTCTTCTGTTTTTCATCCCTTTGTTTCTCTTGTCCTGTCTTCTTTTGTTCTTTATTTGAATATTATTTAGTATTCCATTTTAATGTACCTATTGAGATTTTTACTATATCTCTTTGTCTGGGTTTTCAGTGTTTGTTCTAGAGATTACAATATAGATACTTAACTTTTATGAAATCAGTATATTCCTAGTATAAGTGTAATGTAAAAACATTACCACCATATAGCCTCACCCCTATGTTGTAGTTGTCTTATGTATAACATCTCTTTACATTGAAAACCTCATCAAATATTGTTGTAATTTTGCTTTCAATCATTAAACATGTTTTAAAGAATACAAGAGAAGAGTAATTTTATATTTATCATTTCTGTTGCTCTTCCTTCATTCCTAATGTTTTAAGTTTCCTTTTAGTATTATTTCCCTTTTGCCTGAAAAACTTCCTTTAGCAATTCTTTTACAGCAGGTAGGCTAGTAACAAATTCTCTTAGTTTTTATTCACCTGAGAATGTTTTATTTCATTTTAATCCTGAAGGATTTTTTACCTGGATATAGAATTCCAAGTTGAGTTTTCTTTTCTTTCAGCACTTTAAAAATGTTCTACTGGGGCTGGCCCAGTGGCATAGAAGTTCAGTTCACACATTCTGCTTTGGCGGCCCGGGGTTCGCAGTTTGGATCCTGGGCGGGGACCTACTCACCACTTGTTGGGCCATGCTGAGGCAGTGTCCCATATAGAAGAGCTACAACTCTACAACTACGGTATACAACTATGTACTGGGGCTTTGGGGAGAAAAAAGAAAAAAGAGGAAGATTGGCAACAGATGTTAGCAAAAGGCCAATCTTCCTCAAAAACAAAACAAAAAAATGTTCTACTTCCTCTGGCCTTTATGTTTTCTTATGAAAAATCCACCATTATTTGAATCATTGTTCCCCTATATAATGTGTTTTTTTCCCACTCTGGATTTCTGGATAAATATCTCTTTCAGGAGTTTTTCTTTGTCTTTAGTTTTCAGAAGTTGATCGTGATGTGTCTGGGTGTGGATTTCTTTGGGTTTATCCTTTTGGGGATTTGCTGAAATTTATGAATGTGTATGTTTATATCTTTTACCACATTTGAGAAGTTTTCTACCATTATTTCTTCAAATATTTTTTTCTGCACTGTAGTCTTTCTCCTCTCTGGGACTCTGACAACACACATGCTAGACCTTTTAGTATTATCCCACAGATCCCTAAAGCTCTGTTCTTTATTTTTTACAACTTTTTTCTCTCTGTTGTTCAGATTGTTTTTATTGATCTACCTTCAAGGTCACTGACTCTTCTCTGCCATCTCCATTCTGTCCTCAAACCCATTTGGTGAGTTTTTAATTTTGGTTATTGTGTTTTCAGATTGTTGATTATTGTGTTTTTCTCCAATTTCTACTTGGTTCTTCTATTTCTTTGCTGAGATGTTCTATCTTTCCATTCATTTCAAGAGTGTTCTTGAAATATTTTTATAATAGCTACTTTAAAGTCTTTGTCAGATAACTCCAACATCTGTGTCATCTTAGCATTGCTGTCTGTCTTTTCCTAGTTTGGATTTTTCTGGTTTTTTGAATGCTGAATTTTAGACTGTATCCTGGACATTTTGAATACTATGCTATGAGACTCTATGTCTTATTATAGGAAAACATCCTATAGAGAATGTTTATATTTTTGTTTTAGCAGGCAATCCATCTGGTTGGGATTAGACCATAAGTTTCAGCCAGACTCTCTAGGTTGTGATTTCAATATCAGCTCTGTTTTCAAAGACTTTGCAGTGTTATTTGGATCTGTCCTGCATATTCACCACCCAGTGGCCAGTCAAGGTCCTGGACAGTGGTCTATCTTGTAGTTCAGTTCTCAAAGCCTATGGTATGATGTTAAGGGTCAGATCTACACATGCACAGCTTGGACATCAGCCCAGAAGTCATAAACAACTTTTGCTTTCCTGAGCTTGTCTCTCTAGTCAATCTCCTTTGTTCTTTCCAATTCAATGGGGCTCCCTTTTACAGTCCTCAGATCAGAAAACTGGAGCTTTATATACCCCATTTTGCTGTTTACTTCCTGCGACTGTGCCTGTGTCTGGGGCCAAGCAGTTGGAGGACAGAGATTTAAAAAAAGGCAATGGGCTTTGCCCTAGCTTCAGAGTTTTGGGAGCACAGCTTCTCTGATCAGAGAGAAAGTTTCCCTTCCCTGAGTTTGAGGCTCCTCTTTACCATTGCTGTTGCTTTTCACTGCTGCTGCTATAGGATTACTTGGCAGCTGGGGTGCCAGAGAATAGGGAAAAAAAGAAAAGAAAAAAAACAACACAGCACATGGGATTTCCCCCAGTCTTTCCATGTATTAGGAAACTCCTTTCCCACTGCTCATGCCAGAACTAGAAGGCTTCACCTGGAGCTCTCTCTGTCCACACTAATCTGCACTTTGGGCTTTTGGGCTGCACTGAGTCCTGGCTAGCACTATCAGAGGGGGAAGAGTGGTAACTCTCTGCAGGTTCAGTGGTACTTCAAACTCATATCTTCTTCCTCAATATTCATCCTTCTATTTACTTTTCAGAGTCTTCAGATGGCTGATCCATCCATTCTTTCTGGGTTTGTAGCCCTGTTCAGTGGGAGTAATAGGGTGAGATGTGCTTACTCTATCTTACTTGGAACTGGAAACTTCCTAAAGTAGTAAAGTTATGAGAAGCTAATTGGAATTACAATTTTTTAGTTTCACAATATTTTAAAGCTGACTGAAAATAAGTAATTTTTAAGAGAGATTTCTGGGCCAAAATATTAACATAATTTGAACTACTAGATCCATAATTGATTCTGATAATAATTGGAGGGTTTAAGACTCCAACGTTCAATATATTAGAAAAAATTACATTCATGCACATCTCTCCATTTTTTGTGTTTCTCTATTTGCAGTGTAACACATTTGCTAATAATGCTCATTTATCCCATCAAAAATGTCACATAAAAATTCAAGTAATTCAGAACTTTGAAGTGGGACTCATTTATGATTCTTAAGTCGCATGACAGAATTTGACTTATAAGGAGGCACATAGTGAAATATATATAAGGGTTAGTGTTAGGATTTAGTTCAGCTATGAATGACACAAACAAAAACAAAAATGATAGTAGGTTACATAATATATGTCTATTTTTCTCTCACATAAAGCCAGAAGTAAAAGGTCCAAGTTGATATGGTGCTTCATTGTGTCAGGAATCTTAGGTTCCTTCTTTCTTGATGCTCTGCCATGCATGATTTTGTTTCCTTCATGATTACCTCATGATCCAAAATGTAACAGCTCTTCCTGTAACAGCTCCGGCCATCACAGGAAGAAGGGAAAGTAAAGGACAAGGAACACAGCTCCTCTCTTTAAAGGACACTTCCTGAAAGTTGCACATAAAATTTCTGCTTCCATTTTTTTGGCCAGAACATAGTCACAGGGCCATACCTCGTCAACAGAAAGGTTGAGAAACGTAGTTATATTCTGGGCAGCTATACCCAACTAAAAATTGGGGATTCTGTAACCATTGAAAGGGGAAGAATGATTATTGAGGGTCAACTAGCATTCTCTGCCACAGGACTGTATGCTTAAGAAATCCTTACGTTGTAAGTAACAAAAACTAAATTCAAATTAGCATAAACAATAAAGGAGATATATTGGCTTATGAAACTGGAAAAACCAGAGGTAGAGACAGCTTTAGAGTTAGTTTTATTCAGGGGATTTTTGATGTCATGATGGACCCAAATTTTTCCATTTTTCTGGTTAGCCTCCTGCTCTCTCAACTTCATTATAAGGTTAGCTTATTTATGGCAAAAAGTCTTTAGAAGTTATAAACTTCACATCCTCACATCATACTGCCCAAAAGGAAAGACAGCATTGTCTT
Source organism: Ceratotherium simum simum (assembly GCF_057802395.1). Lineage (NCBI taxonomy): Eukaryota > Metazoa > Chordata > Mammalia > Perissodactyla > Rhinocerotidae > Ceratotherium > Ceratotherium simum. Next base: position 23,359,399 of record NC_141910.1, read on the forward strand.
CTGGTAGCTATAGTGACTAACTGTCACAGTTTGCCCAGGACTGTCCTGGGTATAGCATTGAAATTTCTGTTTCCAGGGAAACCTCTCAGTTTCAGGCAAACCAAGATGGGTGGTCGTCCACTTCTAACTCTCTCAGAAGGATTCAGGACCTTCTTTTTCAGAGTCTCCCAGCTAACCTCTCATATCTCATTGACTCAAATTCCTCTTTAGCCAGGACAATACTAGGTACTGATTTCCTTAGGCCTGGCCATTATTGTGACAAGAGGGACAGAATTGCTTGACTGGGTAAACAAATCAGAGCTAATCTCTGGAAATAGGTAGAACTGAGTCTCCTCTACCCCACAATCACACAGCTGCTACACAGCTGGGGAGACATACCCACAATGTCCACAACAAGATTCAACTAATGTAACACTAGAGACACTTAGCATTTATAAGGCTGAACCATCAAATGACACCAAAGGACTTTGTATCCCAAAAGAAAAAATAGAAGTTTTATAGAGGGGAAATTGTTCTCTTATATAAAAGTGTATTAATAGATATTTTTCTGAGATACTATCTCAAGCATAGGCTGGCACAAAACTACACTCTTGTATTCACACAACAATAGCAGTTGTATCCTTTGATATTATTTTCTTCAGTCATATGCTGAGGCTGGAGACAGCAAATAATTTGGTCAAAGTATTTGTGCTGAAGTAAAGTTAAATGTAATTTAAAATAATCCCATCTAAGACTGAGGTCTTTATGTGTAGACCGTATACTATTGACTCACATTTGGTTCCTTTTCTATGGTGCTTCTCCTGCAGGAGGGATTATATATCCCCATCCTGCTGAAATCAGGCAGTCATGTGATTTGCTTTGACCAGTGAAATGTGAGTGAACAGGACATGCGTCAACTTCCAGGAGAAAGTTTTAAGAGCCAGCAGCTTGATATGTTCTTTTCTCTGCCATGATCACCAACAATTTTCCAATGTAGCATGAGTGAGAAACAAATCTGTTGTTTTAAGCTCTGCAATTTTGGAGGACTTTGTTACTGTAGTTACATACTGTGTAGGCTTTGCTGCCTCCAAACTGTCCTTTTTAGCCTCTTCTCTCTCCTGCTTCCCTTCTTTTGTGCTTAGTTTCTCCACTTTTATACCTTTATATTTCACCACAATCCTGCCTTTGAGAATTGAATCAATGAAAAGCAGAGAAACAGTTAACTAGCTTGGAGCCTTGAAGGATTTTTCTCTTGTCCTACAAAGACCAGGTAGCTTCTAAGAGAATCTTGGGCTTACTATCTCCTAGAATGAAAACTAGAAACCTGAGAATTAAACATTTCATATAATGCTTACATTTAACAAGATTTTAATTGACTTTAAATACTTAATATAAATTTATAAATGTAATTTAAAAATTATAAACATAAATTTAAAGCAATTTAAAGTATATATTATAACCCCAAGAATTGCATTCTATTCTCTATACCAATAATACTAATATAAGTTTGAAATGAAGGCTTTAAAATTTTTTTAACACTCTGGTTACTTAAAGAAAGAGAATGTCAACAAATAAACTTCTTTCAATTCTCTTTCAAGCTGTCAAGGACAATAATTTCAATGGATCTCATACCACTTTATGCGTTTATTTAAAGTAAACATTCCTGTGTACCTCCTCTAGAGATTCTGATTCAGTAGGTATTTGGGACATCACTATTAAATGACTGAATCACTAGTATAACTGGAACAGAGATGTCTAGTCCTCAACCCTCAAATTGTATTTCTCTCTTTCAAGTACTAGTCAGGAAATTTTGGAAAGCCTGATGCTCTGGACTGAATATCCACCCCCACCCTTCCCTCCGAAATTTATATGTCGAAGCCCTAATCCCCAACGTGATGGTGTTTGGAGGTGGGCCTTTAGGAGGTAATTAGGTTTAGATGAGATCATCAGGGTAGAGCCCCCATGATGAGATTAGTGCTCTTGTAAGAAGAGGAAGAGAGAGAGATCTTTCTCACCATGTGAAGACACAGTGGAAAGGCTGCTGTTTGCAAAGCAGAAAGAGGGCTCTCCAGACACTGAATCTGCCAACACCTTGATGTTGGAATTCTTAGCCTCCAGAACTGTGAGAAATAAATGTTTGTTGTGTAAGCCACCATGTCTGCAGTATTTTTTACAGCAGCCAATCTGACTAAGACAACTGCTTACTCATAACTCTTAGACTCACAGCCAAAGAAAGTGGCTGAGCTATTCCTGGAGTACCCACGTTCTATTCCATATTTCTTCTTCCATTCTGTACTGGACCAAGGGCAGCTAAGCTACCCAAATAGGATTTGGCAAATGGTGACTAAGACAATAGGATTCTTTCTTTCGGCAATCGGAACTGAGAAATATGAAGAAGTTTTACTTGTTAGTAAGAGAAGGGGAAAATGCCCCAAAGGGAAGTAGAGATCAGAGAATAGCTGAATCAGGTTAAAGGTGGCATACCACACTAGTCTCCAGACCCTGCAGCTGACAGATAAACAAAATAACCTGGTTTTAGAGATGGATCCTATGACTTCTGTCTCCACAAGACTTGGTTGTGCTTTGATTCCTGTTCTAGGATTTCTGTGGGATTCTTATCTCCGTTATTGTCTCCTGCAGCCTTGTAATAAATCTCCATTACTTGAGACAGCCTGAACAAGTCTCTATTGCTAACACACACATACTGTCATTCATTAGGTCTTCCACCTGTAAACATTTATGTTATTGTAAACCTACAGTGTTTCTCAAAGTGTTGTTGTGTGTACCACCTACCTCAAAATGATACAGATTATTAATAATTTAGATTCCCAGTTACCCCTTTAAAATTATTTGATACAGGGGTAGAGCACAGAAATATGCATTTTTTTTAAGTTAGTAGACTTTATTTTTTAGAACAGTTTTAGAATTACAGAAAAATTGAGCTGATAGTACAGATAGTTCCCATATCGTTCCCTTCCCCCTACAAAGTTTCCCTTATTATTAACATCTTACATTAGTATGGAACATTCATTACAATTAATGAACCAATATTGATACATTATTATTAACAAAGTCCATAGTTTATTCAGATTTCCTTAGTTTTTACCTAATGTCTTTTTATGTGCTAGGACCCCACCCAGGGTGCCATGTTACTTTTAGATGATGTCATATTAGGCTCCTCTTGGCTGTAACATTTTCTGCCTTTCCTTGTTTTTGGTGACCTTGACAGTGTTGAGGAATACTGGTCAGGTATATTGTATCATTCCCCTTTACTGGAATTTGTCTTACTTTTTCTCATGATTAGACTGAGGTTATGAGTTTAGGGGAAGAAGTTCACAGAAGTAAAGTGAGAATAAGCATTTTTAACAGGCACTCAGGTGATTTTTGTATATACACTGCAGTTAGAGGCCCTGCTGTCTAGTAGTTGTGACTTTGGGTGCAGCTTTGAGTATTATACTACTATACTGATATTTTCAAGGACAGAAACCATGTCTTACTCATCTTTGAATTTGTAGGGTTTAGCATAGGGCTTATCACATAGCATATATTACAAATATGTTACTCATACTTGTTATAATTACACAATTCTGTTCACATCAGAAAAAGTAAATATAAGCAAAAAAAAGACTTGTTTCTCTGAAAATAAAAATGAAGGTGAATCAGCAAAAATAACTGGTATGGACTGAATATGTCCCCCCAAATTCATACGCTGAAGCCCCAACCACCAATGTGACTGTTCAGAGACAGGGCTTTTATGTAGATAATTAAGGTTAAATGAGGTCGTAAGGGTGGGGCCCCTGATCCAATATGATTAGTGTTCTTATAAGAGACACCAGAGAACTCACTCTTTTCCCTCCCCACACCACACCATGTGAGGACATGGCCAAAAGGTGGCCATCTGTATACCAGGAAGAATTCTCACTAGAAACTTACCATGCTGGCTCCCTGATCACGGACTTACAGCCTCCAAAACTGTGAGAAAATAAATTTGTGTTAAGCCACCCTGTCTGTAGTATCGTTTTATGGCAGCCCAAGCAAACTAATATAGATTTTGGTACCAGGGAGTGGAATGCTGCTGTTGTAACAAATACCTAAAAATGTAGAAGTGGCTTTGGAACTGGGTTATAGGCAGAGGCCGGAAGCGTTTTGAGGTACACATCACAAAAAGTCTAGATTGCCCTGATGGGACAGTTGCTAGAAATATGGATGTTAAAGGTGATTATGGTGAGAGCTCGAAATGAAAAAAGAAGATTTGGAGAAAAAGCCTTCATCTTCTTAGAGAATATACAAATAGTCATGAAGAGAATGTTAGTAGAAATATGAACATTAAAGACCATTCTGGTGAGGTCTCAGACAGAAGTGAAGAACAGGTTACTGGAAAATAGAGAAAAGTCAGTCCCTGTTATACGTGGCAAAGAACGTGGCTGAATTGTGTTCTAGTGTTTTGTGGAAGATAGAACCTGTGGAGAATAAAATTGGATATTTAGTGAAGGAGATTTCTAAGCAAAATGTTGAAGGTGTGGCCTGGGTCCTCCTGACTACTAATCGTGAAATGTGAGAGGGGAGAGATGAATTGAAGAAGGAACAATTAAACAAAAAGGAACTGGAGCTTAAAGATTTGGACAATTCTCAGCCTAACAATATCGTAAAATATGAGAAAGCTTGTTCTGAAGAGACCACTAGGGGTGTGGCTGAACAACCATTTGGTAAAGAGATTAATATGGCTTTGAACCATGAATTTAATCAGCCACCCCAGCAGAAACCAGGAATAGAGATGAGATTATACCAGCAGCACACTGCCAGTTTGAACTAATGGGGACACAGAAAAAAGGACAAAATGAAGGAAAAGCTCCTGGACTTCTTGGATTCTACAGAACTGGATGATAGAGCTATTCTGCTATGAACATGCTTTATGCTTCAAGAAAAGGGAAGAATGACCTTGAAGGTGGTTCAGAGATCATCATCAGGGCTACCACTCCCACCACAGACCCAGGGTGCAAGGCTGCTTCCTTGGTTTCAGAGGGTGGGGTCCTTGCAGAGCATTGGATCAAAGAGGATTATTCTCAAGCCTTAAGATCTAACAGAATTACATAAGACAAATAAGTCCTGGGGATGTAATGTACAGCATGGTGTATTGTATTGAACATTTGAAAGTGCTAAGAGAGTAGATCTTAAAAGTTCTCATCACATGGAAAAAAAAATTTCTAACTGTGTGTGGTGATGGATGTTAACTAAATTTATTGTGGTAATCATCTCACAATATACACATATATCAAATCATTATGTCATACACCTAAAACCAATACAATGTTATATGTCAATTATATCTCAGCTAAAAAAATTTTTTTTTAAATTTTTAACAAAAGATCTAGGGGCCATCCCAGTGGCGCAGTGGTTAAGTTTGGCGAGCTCTGCTTTAGCTGCCCAGATTTGTGGGTTTGGATCCCAGGTGCGGACCTATACCACTCGTCAAGCCATGCTGTGAAGGTGACCCACGTACAAAATACAGGAAGATGGGCACAGATGTTAGCTCAGGGCCACTTTCCTCACGAAAAAAAAAAAAAAGATCCAATGAAATTTGCCTTGCTAGGTTTTAGACTTGCTTGGGACTTGTCACTCCCCTTTCTTCTTTCCTATTTCTCCCTTTTGGAATGGGAATGTCTACCTTATGCCTGTCCCCCTATTGTATTTTGGAAGCACATAACTTGCCTGGTTTCACAGGTTCACAGCAGGAAACGGAGAGGAATCCTGCCTCCAGATGAATTGTACCTTGAGTCTCACCTGTATCTGATTTAGATGATATTTAGATGAGACTAGACTTTAGAGTTAATGCTGGAACAAGTTAAGACTTTTGGGGTTGTTGGGATGGAATGAATGAATTCTGCATTCAAGAAAGACATGAATTTGGGGGGCCACAGGCAGACTGATACAATAACTATTAAATTAGGTTAGGGCAAGAGAAGACTAAAAGATGAGAGGAAAAAAACTGTAGAAATCTAGAATTCTGTACTCAGATTGCTCAGTGAGTATCTTTAAATTCTTACCCCACACGAAAGAAATTCAAACTTGCAACAACAGACAATACATTATGGGTATGGTTCATGGAGGTACACTGATGAACTCCAATCAGAAACCAAATTCAAAAGTCTTGGCCCTACATCAAAGCATCAGTAGGTAAATATTCATATGTTTTTACATTAAAATAAAATGTTTAAGTATCAATTAGGAATTGCAACTGACTGCTAGTATCCAAGATCCATACTTATTGTGTAATAAGTCACACAAGGGCTTATTTTTTCACTGAAAAGAAGGCTGGAGATAGGCAGCAAAGTTATCAGCAATCAGGCTCCTTCTATGCCACTTCTAGTGGCATATAAGATGGCTGCCAGAGCTGTAGCCATCATAAATGAATTCTAGACAGGAAGCAAGAGGAAAGAGAGAAGAACAAGGTCTTTCCCACAAGTCGCACTCAACAGAGTCCACTTGTATCTCACTGACCAGCTCTAACTGCAAAGGAGGCTGAGAAGTATCTTTTGGTTAGTACACTGCCTATGTAGAATAAAATCTCAGTTTTATTAGTAAGGATGAAAGGAAAAATGAAAATTATTTAGGCCACTAACAGACACTGCCAGTGTACATAATTTTGTCATGACTCCCCACTTAGTGACTTAAAATTAATTAACCAATTAATCAGTCCTAATGGCATTGGCTAGGAGAGCGTCTACTCTACAGCCTAGTCAAGTGGCTGTAGACAACAAGTACTAGAAAACTGATTGGATTTTTTTTTTTTACTCATGTGGCCTCCAGAAGTTATAGACTCAGTGAAAATCTGAAAATATGAGACTTGAAGGTTGGTCAGAGTTTAATGCTACAGATGTAGATTTGAGAGTGAGTCCTAACCTGTGACACGACAGCCTGTTGGATGAATTCATACAAAGGTAGAAAGAAAAAGAAAGTCTAGGACAACAGCTCAGATAATCATAGTTAAAAAGAAGAAGAGTGAAGAAAGTAAAGGAAAAGGATAGAAAATTATATCATGAAGATGAAGGGTGAAAAAAGTGGGTGAACAGCATCAAATGAGATAAAAAGGTGAATGAGGACTAATTAACCCTTTGAATTTAATGGGACTTATTGGAAATAGTCAAAGGAATAGTTTCAGATCTTAATATTTACATTGGAGGCTTTCCTCAAATGTCTGGCAATCCTTGGCTTTCCATTCATATTTAAAGGGTAAGTTGATTGCACTGTTTGTGTGGGCAGTTTATTAACTAAAGGACTTGACTGTAAAACTGAGGGAGGGGGGCAGGGACCTGGCCATTTTATTGAGGGTACTCCCAAAATGTCACCTTGAGATATTTCTTCTGAGACCTTTTGATGTATCTAGAGAAGAAACTCCTGTGTGGGGTGTACACACATGGCTACCAGTGTTCTGAGAGCCAACAGTGGAAAGGGCTGGGGTGGGTCTCACTATTCAGTATATAGACTTCTATTTCATCTGATTTTTGCTTGACCTAGTGTCCCTGAATCTGAGGGCCCTCTGGTTCAAACTCTACACTAGCTAAGCCTTCTATTTCACAGAAGGGACTAGTGGTGAGCTAGTCCTTGGCTACTTGTCCTAAGGATAGCGACCTAGACCTAGAAGTCTAACTACTCTGTACAAATTTTCCATCATTCTTCTAGTCTTTCCTTCCACACCCTCCCATTGATGTGGTATCTCCAATTTATGAGCTTGTGGTATAATAATACATATATTTGGTCTTTGTCCCCAACTTCTGACACAGAGCTCCTAAAACCTTTCGAATTTTCTGAGTGATAGCAGTATCTTGTTATTCGGAAGGGCATGTGGAAGTGCTGGGAGGGAGAGGGGTTGGAAGCTCTGAGACCCTTCCCCTCAACCTTGCCCTAGGCATCTCTTCATGTGGCTGTTACTGAGTTGTATCTTTTTATAATAAACTGGTAATCTAGTAAGTAAAACGTTTCTGAGTTCTGTGAGCCATTCTAGCAAATTATTAAACCTGAAGAGGGTATCATGGGAACCCCAATTTATAGCTGGTTGGTCAGAAGTACAGGTGATCCTTTGGACTTGCAATTGGCATCTGAAGCAGGGGTAGTCTTGAGGGCTGAGTCAGGGTTTTCCAGAGAAACAGAACCAACAGGACAGATGTGATAGATACAGATATATAGATATAGATATAGATATACAGAGATATCTAGAAATATATAGAGATATATAGATATGAGGAGGTTTACTATAGGAATTGGCTCACAGTTATGGAGGCCAAGAAGTCCCACACTCTGCTGTCTGCAAGCTGGAGAACCAGGAAAGCTGGGGGTATAATTCAGTTTGTGTTTGAAGGCCTGAGAACCAGGGGAGTTGATGGCATTATTCCCAGAATCCAAAGGCCCAAGAACCAGGAGCACCAATGTCCGAGGGCAGAAGACGAAGGGCAGAAGATGGACGTCCCGAGTCAAGAAGAGAGATTTTGCCCTTCCTCTGCCTTTTTGTTCCATTTGGGCCCCCAAGGACTGGATGATGCCCGCTCACATTGGTGAGGGCGAATCTCTTCTATCAGCCTACTGAATCAAATACCAATCTCTTCTAGAGTCACCCTCACAGACACATCCAAAAGTAACGTTTTAACAGCTACCTGGACATCCCTTAGGTGAGTCAAGCTGACATATAAAATGAACCATCACAGTCCTTAACCTCCAGGATCTGATGCTATCTCCAGGTAGTGTCAGAATTGAGTTCAATTTGTAGGACACCCAGTCAGCGTCTGCTGAGAACTGGAGAATTGTTTGGTGTGGGATAAACCCCCACGTATCTGGTGTCAAAAGTATTGCGAGTAGAGGAGAAAAATAGAATTTTCCCTTACAGAGCCTTTCTAGAGTCCTGAAAGACGAATTACTTTACTTCTAACTGGCATTCCCCTCTGCACTCAGCTTTCCCAGCTCCAATAGTTTCTTCATCACCTTTCCTTCTTCCATTAAGAACACGCCAATCTCTCTCATTCTCCATTGTCTCTTTCCCACACTCTTAGTCCTTGTGGGTTTATAAAATGTATAAAATTTATATATTTTCTCATTTCAGTGGAGTTTCATAGGGAAAGAGGATAAACACTAATCTCTCACATTAAATCAAAATTCACCTTGTAGAATATTTGTTTTCAAAATTATGAATTCTTTTAAAAGCAATGATGCAGTTATAAAATACTTAAGTGATAAGAACAAAATGTGCACGATATATTTGTTTCTTTTCAATATCTTTGTTTTTTCTGATTAAAAGAGTAATGCTTGTTCAGTATAATCAGCGACACAGAAATACCTAACAAAGGGAAAGTCTCTCATAGTCTAACCCCTAGATAAAGTCACAGGTTGGTCTCTATCAAATATACTATTTAGTGATTCTATATTTATAAAATATCTGATAGGAAAAAAACAACAGAAAGATAATATTAAAATATTAACAGCAATTAACTTTTGATAGTGAGATTAATGGGTTTCCCCCTTATCTGTATTTTCTAATGCACCTAAATAAACATCTATTTATTTCTTGAACACTTATTTTTTTAAAAACTTGTAATTTTAGAATTTAAGTGTCTCTTTCTGAAAATATGTGTAATTATATTCCCTCTCCCTTTAGCATTTTTTTGAAAAAAAATTTTTCATTTCATTTAAAACAATATTCCAAGAATAAAATATAAAATAGTAAAAGGCTCTGTAATATCTACGAATTAAGAGAATTTTAAAATTATGGGTCAGTATAATCCACCATAAATTTTCCATCACTTAATTATGTAATTTGTGTTTAAGACAAACAGGTACTTAAACCTGAAGAGTTTCACAGATGAGCATACTCTTAATTTGTCCTTTGAACATCATTCACCACACGGGCTGGAAATCTTTGATCTGGAAGCCTTCCTCCGCTTCCAGGCCCCCGATGGAGGTGTTACTCTCCCAAAACTTCCTGCGATTCTTGTCCACTCGCTGAGGCTGGAAACGTTAGACTTTTACAGCAAAGCTACTAATTAATCACCATAAAGTTAGGAAACTAGCCAAATAGAACAGAATGAATTTTAAAACGCTGTTTACCGATTATTTTTAATATCCTAAAGTAACAAATCGGTGATCCATTTTCTACAGTTAATTCACAAAGATTGCCTTGAAACACCTAACGTCAACATTTCTAGCCAAATGTCCTACTGACACCCCAAACCCAACGACCACTTACTTTGAATGATAATCATTCAAAAATTGGTTATCAACCTCCACCCCAAACGACGCCTCCTCAGGTCTATCTGGGTCCCGACACCCAGGACGGCGAGCCTCGCGAGTAATGGGAGGGTGTGCGCCTGTTCATCTCCCAGGCCTCTCCACCTCCTCAGCCTCTCTTATCCGTTTCGCTGCCCAGCGGGGGCTGTTCGGGACAGGCTTTCCCAGCCTTTCGCTGCGCAGGCAGCGGCCGGCAGCTAACGCGACCTTTCTGCCTGGGCCTTGCCTCTCCCTCCTCCTCCTCCGCAGTCCCACACCCGTCGTGGGATCCGCCCGGGAGGAACACGTCGCGTAACACCTGTGCCCTGCTACTTACGAGCGCGAGGAAGACTCACTCGCTCCCTTCTCTAGGCCAGGAATTAATCACTCCCCTGACACCGCCCACTTCCGAGACGGGCGCACCCACAAGGGCGTGGGGGAGATAGGCCGCTGCACTGGGACGCCTCTGCGCACGCGCGCGGCCCCTCCGCTCTTCCCCGTGGTGCGCGCGCCCTGAGGAGCCGCGGGCCAATCACAGCGTGCTTCGCGTCTACGCCCCCGTTCCGCCGCGCGTCTGTCCTTCCTCGGGGCGGTATTTGGGACACAATAGCTGTCTCGCCGATGTTCCGCTTGCTGCGTTCCCGCAACTCGTCTCCCATAGAAACGGCATTCCGAGGCGCGATTTCGAAGCCTCTCCTGAGTGAGGGGAAGCAGCGACGGGGAGGAGCGAGGAAGGCCTTTTTATTTTCAAGAAAAAATTTTCACCCTCCTGACCTCCCCCGTCCCTATACTGCACTCAGATTAATAGTCGATGTTGTGTTAAAGAGATATGCGTTTTTCTTTTAAGTGGTAACAGTTTTCTTCCTCGTGAGGTAATGCCTTGTCCTTGCGTTACCCAGAATTCCCGAGGCCCCGCGTGGCGTGTTTCCGGTCGCTATGCTCCCCCCGGAGCAGCCGGGCGGGGCTCCGACGTCCGGGGGCCGGGTCACCCTACCTCCTCCCCGGCGGGGTGCACACGTGAGGCCCGTTTCCCTCGGCAAATGAATAGTTTCCTTGTATTTTGTGATTGTAAGAATACTGCTTTTTAAAAATGCCCGCTCCCTTCAAAACTGTCCGATAGTACATAAACGTAAAAAAAAGAAAGTTAAACTCACCCGCAATCTCTCCACCAGGAAATAATAGTATTAACATAGTGCTATATAAACTTGGAGACTTTAACATATACATGAAAAGTTTTTTTTTTAATGAGTAGAACAATGTGAGCATGTTATGTTTTCCCAATAATGTCTCATCTTTCCAGGTAAATTAAAATAGATTACATAATCATTTTTAGTGGCTATATGGATGTAATGCCGCTTAATGGCTGTACGGATATAATTTGTTCAACCAATCCCGAAATTATTGGACTTTTAGGGTATTTAACAGTTGTTCACTTGTACAAACAATACTAGATGACTATTTTTATACATAAACCTGTACATGTCCCTGATTATCTCCTTACAGTAAATTTATAGAAATATAATTATTGGATCAAAGGGAATGCACATTTGTAAGATTCTAGCTGATGTTACCAGGCTCTACCCTCGAAATATATTTAATACTTTTCCACCAACAAAGAATGTGAATGACAGCTGTATCTTCGTCTCCTTGCTAATCTTGAGTATCCTCAGTCTACGTGATCTTTATCACCTTTTTAAAATCTTTTATCTTGTTTTAATTTACATTTTGTTGATTAAGTCTAAAACTGAACATCTTTTATACATTTATTGGCTCTATTTTTGTGAATTGCCAGTTCATGATTTCTGCTTATTTTAAAATTGGAATATTCACATTTTTAAAATTACAAGTGCTGTTTGTATATTAGGAATATTAAACTTTGTCTGAAATATAATTACAAATATTTTTTCCATTTTTAATTCCATCTTTTAATATGGCCTGTGGTATTTATTTGCTGAAAGAAGTTTTTCTTTCTTTTTTTTATTTTTAAGTCTTCCACCCAATAAAACTTTCATTGGAGGAAGAAAGGGAAGTCTAGCAAAAAGGAAGAACATATGATGCCAGATGAATTAAAGTAGCAAAGAATACAGTTCATCTCTATGTGGTGATAATTGCATATTATCAGTTTCAATTAAAATGCAAAAAAAAGATACTTTATAGATCTCAAGAGAATGATACTAAAATTCACATGAGAAAAAATAAATAGTCATAACTTTCGAAGACAGTTATTTAAAAAGGGGATGGGGAAGCAGAGTGGGGGAAAATGCACTATCCTGACATGATGTGTAGGCTAAATAGATAATAAGGAATACAAGAAAAAGTACATGATGAGGTTATATAAAATGTATACCATAAAGTTATATATGTATGATTTGTATCATGTAAAAACTTGGTTAATACAGAATTAATCAGAAACAGAACTCATAAATAAGTGCAAATGAATAGAAGCTTAAGGTGGTGGGGTTGTGGTTGTGGTTTTTCATGTTTATGTAGGCATATCTATTAGTCTTTTTCTTTAGGTTTCCAGCTTTGATGTCATGCTTACCTGTGTGTATTTTCTTCTAGCATTTTTAGGTATCTTTTAAAAATATTTCAATATTTAATCCATCTAAAATTTATTTATGAGGAGGAAGGGAAGAATATAGCTTAATTTTTGTTTTCTAAATGACTTGCTGGTTGCCCCACATCATTTATTGAACACTCACTCTTCCCAGTTGATTAAAAATGGTACCTTTATACAGTACTAAATTTCTATAGGTATTTTCTTTTCTGTTCATTGACTTATCTTTTACTGGACAGCAATGTTATTTTAATGTACTTTTAAATTATGTTTAAATTTCTGGTAGGGTAAATCCTTTCTTAATGGCCTCCTTTCAGAGTATTTCTTTAAGAACTGTCTTTAAAATATATATTTCATATATATAAAAGAATATTTCTTAATAAATGTGTTAAAAGCATAATATGAAACCAGCCCCCAACCTAAGACCAGTAACTTGCATCAATCTGTGTGCTTTTCCCATTATACCCCTGCCATCCTCTCTATAGATATATTATTTCTTCCATAGTAACTTTATTATTTTCTTTTTTTACATTATTTATTTATTTATTTATTTCCCCCAAAGCCCCAGTAGATAGTTGTATGTCATAGTTACACATCCTTCTAGTTGCTGTACGTGGGACGTTGCCTCAGCATGGCCGGAGAAGCGGTGCGTCAGTGCGCGCCGGGGATCTGAACCCTGGCCACCAGCATCGGAGCTTGCGCACTTAACCGCTAAGCCACAGGGCCGGCCCCTCCATAGCAACTTTAAACTCATTTTGTCAGGTTAAAAAAGAGTTATGGTTTTGATTGGGATTGCATTTGTTTTATAGATTAATTGAGGAAAAATGCATATCTTTGTAGAAATAATAAATACTTATGTTGTTTTCACTGAGTGCTTTGTTTGTGTTAATTCATTTAATCCACACATCCTTGTTTTACAGATGAGGAAGTGATTGAATAACTTGTCCAGGGTCAAGCAACTAATAAGTGGCAAAGTCAAAAGTGAAACTCGGGCGGTTTGGCCCCAGCGCCTGTGCTCTTAACCTTTATGTTATATTGCCTCTCCACAATATGGAATCTGCTCATCTATAATGGACGTGCCCTTCAGTTTGCCTCCACCACTCCCCCATGTCCAAATCTGCATCCTTATCCCTTGTTAATGAGCAGATAGGTAGCCACTTGACCCTCCCTCCTCTGCCGTAGCTGATTGGACTAGGGGTAGGTGGAAAACTGATGCAAGGTGGTCCAATCAGATTCTCTCTCCCAGAAAGTTGCAATTAGTCTTACCTGGTCTCTTGACCTAGTAAGTAATGACACAAGGGTAAAGCAGGGAGAGACGTTTGGCCCACGTGCAGGTGGTACGGAAAGCAGGCGTGCAGAGAGAAGCAGAGCTAAGTCCTGTGGCTGGCAGGTGGTAGTTAAGTTCATGCACTCTGCTTTGGCAGCCCGGGGTTCGAAGGTTTGGATCCTGGGTATGGACCTACCCATCACTCATCAAGCCATGCTGTGGCTGTGTCCCGTATACAAAGTAGAGGAAGATTGGCACAGATTTTAGCTCAGGGACCATCTTCCTCAAGCAAGAAGAGGAAGATTGGCAACAGATGTTAGCTAAGGGCCAATCTTCCTCACCAAAATAATAATAATAATAATAATTAAGAAGTCCTGTGGCCCCAGACGAGCATGGTGGGTAGCTGCCCGGGGTTCTGGAGTCCTGCCCCTACTAAGGCTCTACAGCCCTTTCTGCTATTGGGGATCTCAACAAGGTACCTCTCTTCCTTCAGATAAACTTCTCTTTCAGTTTAAGCTCACCTGAATGACTTCTATTCTTTTTGAAACCAAATATGCCATCTAAAAACAAGTGGCCCTCTATTTACCAATGTTTTCTTTTAAAGTTTCCCAGTAGCAGTTTTTCACATAGATCCTGTACATTTCTTGTTCAGTTCATTCCTAAATATGTTTTAGGTTTTTTTTTTTGCTCTTTACAATGATAATATCTGTTTATTGTTGTCCCCTTTACATCTTAAGCTACAAAAAATTCTACTTTCATCAGCTGAGACTGTCAGATGTGAATAGATTGTAAATGTGCTGTTAATCTTTCCAATGCATTCTGAAATATGTTTTCCACTAGATATATTTTTTAGTTCCATATTTTCAATTGTTCTGGTGATGATTCATGTGAGGATGACGGTGATTCATCTGATGGAAATGAGCCACAAGGATCCCAAAAAAGTGTAGAATTTCCTATAAGCTGATTTTTAAAAAAATTCTCGTATATGAATAGGAACATTGAGTTTCCAACAATATTTATCTGCTATTAAAACAGATAAAATGAGTAAAGCTATTTTCAATAAGACCAATTTTTCAGATATAAAACAATAGAGGGCATTATTTGGATAAATATTTTGAATACAGCAGACAAAAAATAGAGATTAAGAGAAATGGATATCTTGCTCTTAATATACACACAATCCTTTACCCAAACCCTTTGAGCCAGATATGTTTCAGAACTCAGAATTGTTGGGATTTAAGACAGGAATGTGATACATACACTATATAATCTGTAACACCTCAGCGGGATCTGGAGTACCATCTCGTAATCAAACATATTAATATTTGTTCAACAAAATGCATTAGTATTGCTAACGAGGATAAATAAAGGCTATATAACCCATATAATAACCACATATCTGTTCAGGTCAGATTTTGCTGCCAAATGAGTTTGCTGCAAACTTATAAAAAACTTTAGGTTTCTAGAGCTTTTTTGGATTTTGGAATTTTAGAAAGTTTAAGCAAATATGTTCAGATTCAACATCTGGCCAGCTCTAGGGGTCAATTAAAGAGTTCTTTGAAGTCCTGATTGTGTTAGATAGCCTTGTGGTTTGGGGTGTTTAGTCTGAAGGCAAAAGAGTACACTTTTAGAAGAACAAAATACCGACTTTGAAGTAATTATTGAAAAAGTAATGGGTAAAGTACCTTAACTTGCATTCTTGACCTTTGTCCTTAGTCATTATTTCACTGTGTGGTATTTTGGTTTAAAAGAATTGCAATAAACCCTAACACTTCTAGAAAATCTTAACATAAAAAGCTTCCATATTTTTCCTTAAATCTATCAATGAAGAGCTCCTTGCCTTGGTGTTTTCATCTTTTATTTCTAGCACTTCCTTCTAAATATCCTATGACTGTACAAATGTTGTTTCAGTTGAGTCTTTTAAAGTATCAAAGTTAAGGAACTTATTCAGTCATCATATACATTGAGTGCTTACTGTGTGTCAGACTGTGCTAGGTGCTGAGGATATATAGTCTGATGGGAGAAAAACACAAGTAAATAAGACATTACAAAACTGTGTGATAAACAATGTGATAAGTAAGGGTTCCAGTGTGCCATGGAACACTATGTTCTGGGGTGAGGGAAGGACCGAAGGGTAAGATATCAGGCAGGTGAAGGTGGGAGGGAAATAAAAAATGTTCTAAGACAGTGATTTTCAAAGTATGGTTCATGGACCAGCAGCATCAACATCACCTGGGAACATGTCAGAAATGCCTATTCTCAGACCCTGTCACAGACCTACTGAATCAAAAACTCTGGAGGTGGAGCCTAGCAATCTATGTTTTAATACACCTGACCATCCAGATGATTCTGTTGTACATTAAAGTTTGAGAACCACTGTTCTAAACAGCAAATGTGAAAAAAATCTGAGCAAGTAGGCAATCTTGCCATAAATGTCAAGATGTTTAGTGTATCAGAATGGCACTATTCCGTCACTCACTATCTGGTGTATCTGGATGGGAGTGGGGTGGCAGAGTGGAGGGTCATGGACGTGGAAGATCAGGTTAGAAAGGTAAGCATGTTTCATTTAGGGTCTTATAGGTCATATTCAAGAATTTGGAGGAATTTATTTTATTTATTCATTTATTTCAACAAATGCATTTATATAACAAATATTTATTGTATGTCTACATTATAAGGACAATGTACAAAATAGATTCCTTGCTCTCAGGGAACTTAGCTTAATAAGCAAATAAATCATATGCCGGCTGGTGAAAAATGCTATGACACAACAAGTTGGATGAATCTCCAGGGACTTATGCAGAGTGAAAAAAAGCCAATCCCAAAAGGTTAATAGTGTATGGTTCCCTTTATATAACATTTTTGAAATAACAAAACTATAGAAATGAAGAACAGATTAGTGGTTGCCAGGGGTTAAAGGAAGGGGGAGAAGGTGACCATTGGGGGAAACTGAATAAAGGGTACACAGGATCTCTCTGTATTATTTCTTTCTTTTTTATTGTGGTAACATTGGTTTTTAATGTTGTATAAATTTCAGGTGTACATCATTGTATTTCAATTTCTGTATAGATTACATCATGTTCACCACCCAAAGACTAATTACAATCCATCACCACACACATGTGCCTAATCAGCCCTTTTGCCCTCCTCCCTCCCCTCTTCCCCTCTGGTAACCACCAATCCAATCTCTGTCCCTATGTGATTGTTTGTTGTTGTTTTTATCTCCTATTTATGAGTGAGATCAAATAGTATTTGACTTTCTCCATCTGACTTATTTCACTTTGCATAATGCCCTCAAGGTCCATCCATGTTGTCGCAAATGGCAAGATTTCATCTTTTTTTTTTTTAATAGCTGAGTAGTATTCCATTGTGTATATATATCACATCATCTTTATCCACTCATCCCCTGATGGGCACTTAGGTTGTTTTCAAGTCTTGGCTATTGTGAATAATGCTGCAGTGAACACAGGGGTGTATGTATCTTGATGCATTCATGTTTTGAAGTTCTTTGGATAAATACCCAGCAGTGGAATAGTGGGA
The DNA here is from genome assembly GCF_057802395.1 of Ceratotherium simum simum. Classification (NCBI taxonomy): domain Eukaryota; kingdom Metazoa; phylum Chordata; class Mammalia; order Perissodactyla; family Rhinocerotidae; genus Ceratotherium; species Ceratotherium simum. Next base: position 23,376,993 of record NC_141910.1, read on the forward strand.
TCGTATGGTAGTTCTATTCTTAATTTTTTGAGGAATCTCCATACTGTTTTCCATAGTGGCTGCACCAGTTTGCACTCCCACCAGCAGTCTATCAGAGTTCCCTTCTCTCCACATCCTCTCCAATACTTGTTTCCTGTCTTGTTAATTGCAGTCATTCTGACGGGTGTGAGGTGATATCTCATTGTAGTTTTGATTTGCATTTCCCTGATAGTTAATGATGTTGAACATCTTTTCATGTGTGTTGGCCATCTGTATATCTTCTTTGGAGAAATGTCTGTTCAGATATTTTGCCAATTTTTTAATTGGGTTGTTAGTTTTTTTGTTGTTGAGATGTATGAGTTCTTTATATATTAACCCCTTATCAGATATGTGGTTTGCAAATATCTTCTCCCAATTGTTAGGTTGTCTTTTCATTTTGTTGATGGCTTCCTTTGCTGTGAAGAAGCTTTTTAGTTTGATTTAGTCCCATTTGTTTATTTTTTCTGTTGTTTCTCTTGCCTGGTCAGACATGGTACTTGAAATGTATTATTTCTTACAACTGCATATGAATCTACAATTATTTCAAAATAAAAAGGTTTTTTTAAAGCTATGAATAATAAATCAGGATAGAGGATCAAGAGAGATGAGGGGATTTATTTTATATGGGATAGTTAGGAAAGGCCTAGCTGATAAAGGAAGTTAGGGTATTACATGTGAATATCTGGAGTAAATTAGAAGTAAAAAGGTCCTGAGATAGGGTGTGCTTCATGTGTATGAGGAATAGCAAGGACGCCATTGTGGATAGAGTGGGGTGAGCAGGGGAGAGAACAATAGGAAATGAGATCAGAGAGTTGATGCTGATGGTAGTGGTAGAGACAGATCGTATAGGGGCTTATAGGTCACATTAAGGATTTTTTATTTCATTCTGAATAAAATAGGTAGCCATAGGAGAGTTTTAAGCAGAAAAGTAACATGATCGAACTTATGTTTTAAAAGTGTCACTTCATTGGTTAATAAATTGACTGAGTCAAGGGGACATGAGATGATGGTGGATGGTGGTTTGGACTAAGGTAGCAGAAGAGAAAGTAATGACAAGTAGTGTGATTATGAATAAGTTTTATAGGTACGGCTAATTGGATGGTCTAATGGGTTGGATGTGTGATGTGAGAGAAGGAGAGGAGTCAAGAATGATTCTAAGATTTGGGCCTGGGTAAGTAGAAGAATGGTGTTACTACTTTGATGAAATGGAGAAGATGAAGGAAGAGCAATATGGGGCAGAAGATCAGCAGCTTAGTTTACGGCTTGTTGAGATGCCTGTAGACATCCAAATGGAAATGTCAAATAGCCTCTTGGTTATGTATACATGTCTGGAATTTGGGTGGGAGTTGGGCTAGATATATGAATGTGGGAGGCAATAGCATATATATGGTATTTAAAGTCATGGACTGGATGAGAGTTCCAACGAGTGAGTGTATGTAGATAGATAAGAGAAGAGGTCTATGGAATGACACCTGGATACTCCAATTTTTAGAGGGTAGGAAGATAAAGAAGAACTCAACAAAGAATACAGGGAAGGAATGGCCATGGAAGTAGGAGAACCACGGAGAAGGGTGTCTTGGAGATCAAGTGAAGAAGGATTTCAGGAAGAAGAGACCAACCACATAAGTCAATTGCTACTGATAGACAGAATGAGATAAGAACTGAGATTTGTCCTTTAGATTTGACTGCATGGAGGTCTTTGGTGATTTTGATAAGTGCAGCTTTGGTGACACAGTGGGAGGAAGACCTAATTGGAGTGGGTTCATGAGAGGAAAGAGAGGCAGTGGAAATTAAGTATAGACAATTCTTTGGAAGAACTTTGATCAGGAGAGAGGAGGTCCAAAGAGAAGAGGCAGTAGCTTTATCCTAAGAACAATGGGGAGACGATGAAGAACTCATGGTGTCCACCCTTTCAAGGACAGATTAAAATACTTGATATGACTGCTTTGTTCATGTCTTAATTAGCTATTATATGCCAAAAGAGTGACATGCCAGCTAACAATTTTATGTGCTATGAAACAATGTCATTGAAAGTGAATTACTCAGGCCGGCCCGTGGCTTAGCGGTTAAGCGCGCGCGCTCCGCTACTGGCGGCCCGGGTTCGGATCCCGGGTGCGCACCAACGCACTGCTTCTCTGGCCATGCTGAGGCTGCGTCCCACATACAGCAACTAGAAGGACGTGCAACTATGACATACAACTATCTACTGGGGCTTTGGGGGGAACAAAAAAAAGGAGGAGGATTGGCAATAGATGTTAGCTCAGAGCCGGTCTTCCTCAGAAAAAGAGGAGGATTAGCATGGATGTTAGCTCAGGGCTGATCTTCCTCACAAAAAAATAAATAAATAAATAAAAATATTGCATTAAATATTATCTATCTTGATTGCTGAGTTTTTTGGCATCCCTTAAATTTTGCACTGGAGGCAAGTGTCTCATTTGCCTGACTTGCCTCACCCTAATCCTGGTCCTGGCCCTGCCATGAGAAGTCAATTTACTTGATATCTTTACTTGAGATTAGCGTGGTAGTCTGGCTCAAAGTAAGTGCTCAATAAATCTTCGCAAAATGCATAGATTTATAAATAAATTGAATCACTAAATTTGGTTACTGAGATATATGATAAAGCTACTTTTAGTTCTATCATTTTTTTATAGGTGAAAAGCAGACATTTTGTAAACTCATGTTAAACAAACTCATAAGAAACTGAATGATAAATCAGAATGTCAATTTAAAATTTTGCAATTAGAAATATGAGACAGTAAATTTCTTGGAGAGAAAGGTAGAGGGGTGGACAGGTTACTAATGTTTGTTCAGCCCTTACACTAAGGATGTACTATCCACACTGTGAGGCATTTTGTATATATCATTTCATTTCATGCTCACAAGCCTATGAGGTTAGTATTTTTATATTGTTTAAATATAGAAACTGAGGCTCAGACTAACTTGCCCAATACCTAATAAGTGACAGAGAAAGGATTTTAATCCAGATCTTTCTGACTGCAATGGCCTTATTCTGGCCACTGTGTATGTTGGAGGCAAGGTAGGATAAAGGAGAAGAAAAAGACAGAGAAAAATATAATTGTATCTGTCCACAGTGCCAAGTCCATGTCCTACACATAAGTACTCAAAGATTAATTATGAAACAAATATATAATAAATAAAATATAAGCTCCAATTGGACTAGAATATTTAACTTGCTTAACTAAGGTATTATCCTCTTCTCAATAGGAAATTCTACTTTTTTTTCTTTCAAACACAAACAAGAAATAACTTGCCTCTTCTCCACATTCCCCAAATCTAAAAGTAATTCACAAGAACAGATGGTGGACTGAGAACATACATCTACACCACCTCTCACCTAAAATCCGTGCATTCCTTCTTTTATGCGTTCAAAATATACAGTATTTATTGGATACCTACTACTTCCTTGGTTTTACATTTCTACGTACCACACACACACACCAATTTATAACAGCTTGGAAAAACAAGAAAGAGCTTTATCAGAAATGTTGGGAAGTTCCTGAGAACTATCAGACAGGATCAGATATATCTAGGAACAAAAATGAAAGAAACCCCAGCCCAAACGCTTGCAGGAGAAGTGGGCTATAAAGATAGGAGTTCAGTGTCATACCAACTCCAGAATCAATGGATAAAACAAGTAAGAGGGACAAGCCCTGAACATTGATCACAGTGATTAATTGAGGGGCTATGTAAGAAGTAACCAGGCTGGTTGACCACCAGCCTGTCTCCCACTCCTCCACTAAACAGCAAGCAGCAGCAATGCTTGTTCATAGTCTAAAGAAGGAAATATGGACACTGAAGCCAGAGAGAGAGGGCCATTGCTGCCTCAGCTAGATCCTGACCATCAGGTGTGACAGGAAACCCCTCAGAAAAGAAGTCATTAACACACTTTTCCTAGTAGCATATCCCTTCCATCTAATTACAAAAGCAAGCTATAGTAACATATACTGAATTTATTGAGCAGGAAACTAAGGATTAACAGATACAAAGATAAAAAGATAGAAGAATCATCAAAATTTTGTGGAATACCAACCCTATGTAAGAAAAGCACTGAATTCACCAAGCAGAAGAATTAAACATCAAGGAAAGAGAGTTAATATAGCAAAAAGAAGGACTCCTTGGGTGAATAAGCAAAATTAATATTTTCAATGTGTTGTGAAAATACTACACCCACATTAAAGAGTCAACTTGAGATCTTGGAAATTAAATTTTTTATTTTAGAAATAAAAAAATCAATAGATGGTCTGTTAGTAGAAGAGACGTAGCTGAAGAATAGATTAGTGAGTAGAAGATAGAAGCTGAGGAATTCTCCCTTAATGCATTTCAGAAGATAAAAGTTAGCAGATGTAGAAGTTTCAATATCCATGTAATGGAGGCACTAGAAAGAGAGAAAGGAGAGAATATGGAGGAGGAAATAATTAAAGTAATGATAAAAGTAGATTTCTCAGAGTTTAAGAAACATATGAGTCTGCAAATTGAAAATGTTAACCAAGATGAAAGAAAAAGAACCAACACCTAGACATGTCTTGGTGAAATTTTAGAACACCAGGGATAAAGATAAAATCCTAAAAGCTTCCAAAGGGATAAACAGGTTAAGCTCAAAGGAATAAGAATCATGTGGCATCAGATTTCTCATTGGCAACACTGCTGGAAGACAATGGAACAATATGTATCTTCAAAGATCTGAGGAAAAATGATACTGGGAAAAACTAGCTTTCAAGTGAGAGTACAAAAAACAGTTACTTCTGCATATCCAGAGATTCAGAAATTTTCCCACTCATAGTTCTTAATTGAAATAATTATTTGGATGTCCTCTAGCGAAGTGAACAATAAATCCAAGAAAAGGAAGATGGATTTAGGATCTAAAGTGAGGGGAAGACTGGGTAGGTGTCAGGTACAGTGTATTCTGGGTTACTACTAATTACCTTGTATCCAGGACCTCCAAGGCCACACCTAATAGGACCCATTCCAATCCCAGATGATACTTAGGATTTTCATCATCAACAAGCTTCTCTTCAATAAAGATAATCAGAAATTTTGTTGGATACAAAGGACTCTTCCAACTCAAACTAAACTCTGGAATATAGCTTTACTCTATAACGGACCGTCCCTGACTTACAATGTTTTCACTTACGATTTTTCTCCGACTTCTTGATGGTGCGAAAGTGATAAGCATTCAGTAGAAACAGTACTTTGAATTTTGAATTTTGATCTTTTCCTGGACTAGCAATATGCAGTACTATACTCTTTCATGATGCTAGGCAGCGGCATCCAGCTGCAGCTCCCAGTCAGCCACGCAATCACGAGAGTAAATAATTGATATGCTTACAACCATTCTGTACCCACACAACCATCTGTTTTTCACTTTCAGTACAATATTCAATAAATTACATGAGATACTCCATACTTTATTATAAAATAGGCTTTGTTTTAGGTGGTTTTGCCCAACTGTAGGCTCATGAAAGTGTTCTGAGCACATTTAAGGTAGGCTAGGCTAAGCTGTGATGTTCGGTAGGGTAGCTGTATTAAGAGCATATTCAACCTACCATATTTTCAATTTACAATGGGTTTATCAGGATATAACCCCATTGAGGAAGTCGAAGATCTGTATTTCTTATAGGGTTAGAGTTAAGGAGGTCACGTTTGCTACAAAAATAATTACATGATATTTTACTTATCACTGCATTTTGCCAATTGCAAAAGTTTGAAGGTTGTTAAAAGCTTGTTCTTCCTCATAGAGACATATAAAGATGGGAACTTGTATAGCAAAGTGTTCTGTGAAGTCAGACTGATCTGGGTTTGAATTATGACTCTGTAATTTGATCTTGAGTAAAATATTTCACTTCTCTAAACCTCAGTTTATTCATATATAAGGACAATAAGACCTACTGCTCAGGTTAGTGAAGGATTTAAGAAGTTAACATATGTAAACTAGCATAGTGTGCCAAGAGTTTCAACCCTGGTTGCATATTAGAATCATCCAGGGGGCTTGTAAAAACTATAGATACTCAAGCCCCACCCCTAGAGATTTGGTTTCAACTGGTCCCAGATTGGTGCATTTTAAAAGCTTCCCAGGTGACTCCAATATATTGACAAGGCGAATTGAAAAAAACTGACAAGCACGTATATGGCTGGCATGAAGTAAATACCCAGTGAATGGTCACCAAAAAATTGGGGGAAAAAATGTAATAGAAAGCTTCCAGACAGAAGTAGATTTAATCTGAAGCAAATGAGGCTTAAGTTTCAGGACCCTTCACCAGCACAGGCTCCTTCCAAGACTCGGTGAGGTCTCCTTGGAGTGAGGGGAGGACATCAGCAGCCCCAGCCCACTGCTGGAGTGCTGCCCCCACCTGGGGTCACCTGCCTGTGCTCTCTAACTCTCTTGCACTTCCCTACTTCTCTTTCTTACAACTGCAAAAAGAACTTTAGAAAATGAAAGCAATCAGCCAAATTGCAGACAAGGATAAAAATTATTTCCATTTGAAGATCTCAGTATACCCCACAAATAGGTAATTCTTTTTATTCTATTTCACTAGTGTTGAAACCAACACCCAGAGATTATATGATCTGCCTCAAGTCACAAATCAGCAAATAGTAGCAGCAACAGCAGCAGCAGCAGCAGCAGCAAAGTAATAGAATCCGCAAGTCTTGTCTTACACTCCTGTGCCTAAGCACACTAATATATCTCCTGAGCAATTATGCAGGTCTGTGCTGGTGATCATGCATAAACTCTAGAGGATGGTGCCACTGACCTTTCAAAACTTACCCCATTGCTTGTGTAATTGATATGTCTTTAGGCCTTACTAGCTTGTGACCTCAGAACAAGGTCAGCAGTTTAATACTCAAACCACAGCTCTGAGCCCATGGAGCTGGAAGTCCACTCCTGTGCTGGATCTACACAATCCCCACCTCCTCCCCCACATCCAAGGAGTGCTTAGGAGCTGCTTGTCATCTCTATCAGTCCTTCACTTGCATAGGCCTCCTCCAAGGCCCTGGGAGAAGCCCTAGCACTGTATTCAAATGAATGTATGTTTTTGTAAAATTTGTAAAGATTTTGATCACAATCAGTTAAGACCTCTGTTTCTTTCTACTACTACTTCTACTCCTTCACACTCTCCCTGTCTAGGGTGGTATTGGAGTGACAGTGGGCCTTTTTATATGATCTGGTTAAGAGGAAGGTGAATACTATATATGTGGGACCTCAAAAAAATTTTTTTAAAGAGGAAGTTAAGTTGGAAATATGCTATTTTTAGCTGCTTTAATCCAGGTGTTATTGACATACAATAAAAGGCACATATTCAAAATGTGTAATTTGATCAGTTTTACCTATGTATAGCCTGAGAAACTATCACCAAATCAAGATAATGAACAGACCCAACACCCTCAAAGGTTTCCTCATGCCTCTTTGTACTTCCTCCCTCCTGCCCTTACCCCCAGCTCCAGGCAACCACTGATCTGCTTTCCGTCAGTATAGATTAGTTTGCCTTTCTGTGATTTTCTATAAATGGAATCATATAGTATGTACTCCTTTTTGTCTGGCTTTTTTCACTCAACGTGGTTATTTTAGGATTCTTCCATTTTGTTGTGTGTATCAATAGTTTGTTCCTTTAGTATTTCATTTTACAGATATGCCACAATTTCCTTATCCATTCAACTGTTGAGAGACATTTGGATTGTTTCCAGTTTGGGGCTATTACAAGCAAAGCCGCTATGAACATTTGTGTATAAGTCTTTGTATGGACGTATGCTTTGGCTTCTCTTGGGTAAATACCTGGAAGTAGAATGGCTGGGTCAGATGGTAGGTATATGTTTAATTTTTAAGAAATTGCCAAGTCTTCCAAAGTGGTTGTATCGTTTTACATTCCCACTAGCAATGTATCCAGTTGATCCATATCCTTGCTAATACTTATTATGGTCAGTCTTTTATTTTAGCTGTGCTGATAAGAGTAGCAGAATCTCAGTGTGATTTTAATTTATACTTCCCTAATGGCTAGTGATGTAGAGTATCCATTCATGGGCTTATTTGCCATCTCTATGTCTTCTCTATGAAGTGTCTTTTCAAATCTTTTGCCCATTTTTAAAAATTTTGTGTTGTTTGTTTTCTTAATATTGAGGTTTGAGAGTTCTTTATATATTCTGGATATTCCCAGATATGGTCTGGCTCCATATGGCCAGGATAAAGCAGTCACCATGGATGACAGAGTATTTCCAAAGCTGATTACTGAGTCTTGAATAATGCCACGTGTGGGATACCCTCCCCCCTCTGCAATGTAGTCCATACAGCACTGGGCCAAACCACTCTGCATAGGAAAAACAGTCCCTGTTTCTCCTTTCCTCTCATACTCGACCACACTAAACTTCACTTCTGACTCCGCCTGTGGTTTTCCACACATCAAGCAATTCTCCGACACCAGCTCGGTGTCCTACAATTTAACTGAATTCTGACACTACCTACCCGAAGTTAGCATCCAATTCCACAGGCAAAGGGTTCAGTCCCACAAGACACTCCCCACCCACACACACACACAATTGTCACCTGTATTTCTGACCAATGGGCTATGCATCAGGGTTCCCACGACCACCCTCTTTGGGTTTGATAATTTGCTGGAATGGCTCACAGAACTCAGGGAAACACTTACTTACATTTACCAGTTTATTATAAAAGGATATGATAAAGGATACAGATAAACATCCAGCTGGAGGAAATGTGTAAGGCAACATATGTGGGAAGGGTCACAGAACTTCCATGTCCTTGCCAGGTGCACCGCCCTCCCAGTACCTCCATTCTCCATGTGTTCAGCAGACCAGAAGCTCTCCAAACCCCATAGTTTGGGGATGTTTATGGAGGCTTCATCACGTAGGCATGATTTGATCATTAAGTCAATTTCCAGCCTCTCTTCCCTTCCTGGAGAATAGTGGGTGGGGCAGAAAGTTCCAAGCTTCTAATCATGGCTTGTTCTGGTGACTGGCCCCCATCCAGGACCCCACCAAGCATTGCCTCATTAGAACAAAAGACACGCCTACCACTTAGGAAATTACAAGAGTTTTAGGAGCTCTGTGCCAGGAACTGGGGGCAGAGACCAATATATACATTTTCTATTATTTCACACACTCTAAGTCCTTTGAAGCTTTTCTTCTAGCATGGAAAGAAAGGAAGTTCAGACTTGCACATTATTCTGCCTGCCATCTAGTCTTAGACTCTCTCATGAGCAAATGCTTTAACAAAAATACACATGCGTCTTCTAAGAACCGTCACTTTCAAGGACACTCTAGTCTACATTCACAATTAGAAGAACAAAAAACAAAAAACTGCTCTTTTATTCAAAAAGCACATAGTCCTGTTAATGATACCCCCAATTTGTATCCCTGAATGAAAGGCTTAACATATTAGGCTTTCAGATGCTGTACAACTGCCTGCAGTTGTCTTCACAGTTGTCTCCAAGAATAATTGATAGCTACTTGCTTGTTGTTTGCATTTTGGAGGTTCCACTTTGGCAACTTTTCCCCAGAGGAGAGATTTTCATCTCTGCTTCTAGAGACAGAACATTTCTAGTAAATACCACTCCTGGCTTCTCAAAACACTAAATTTACTTATCCATTGGACAGTGAAATATATATATAACATATATATGTATGTATGTGTATATATATATATCAATAAGGAATATCTGCAACTCTCCTTTCCAAAGAACTTCTGATTGAGGGAAGTTGGAGAGTCTCTAGATCAATGAACAGGCATTTCAGAGGTTCCTAACGCTCCTGGATATGTTAGCCTAGCATCTAGCCATTTCCAAACACTGGTAAAACCCTGACAGAGGAGTGAGGGAGTGATCCTAAACAGAGCCAAGAAGTGGGTGGCAGAATGTTCTTTCCAGGGCCGGCCCCGTGGCTTAGCGGTTAAATGCGCGCGCTCTGCGGCTGGCGGCCCAGGTTCGGATCCTGGGCGCACACCGACGCACCACTTCTCCAGCCATGCTGAGGCCGCGTCCCACATACAGCAACTAGAAGGATGTGCAACTATGACATACAACTATCTACTGGGGCTTTGGGGGAAATAAATAAATAAATAAATAAAAATTATAAAAAAAAAAAAAGAATGTTCTTTCCAACCTAAACTTTTCCCTGCTGCTATAATGTTTAGTTATGCAAAAACAAACAAAGGTTTTACAAAGGGGCATAGAATAGGAAAATTCATGGAAATCAGAGCTGAAATTGTGCAAAGAACAGCTGTAGTTGATCCAAGATGGATAAGAGGCTACAGAGCAGAGAGGGAACTGAAGGAAGTCACGGCTCTTGGAATTAATTGACAATAGTGTGAAAATTAGTTATATCTCTGGATCCTGGGAATATGAAAATATTTCCCAAAGTTTTGCCGTATTATTCTGCCTTAACTCCTTTTTTGTTTATGCTACTTCTCTGCTCAAATTAGAAAATTCTTTAAGTCCTTTTTTTTGTCGGGGGGAAGATTAGTCCTGAGCTAACATCTGTTGCCAATCCTCCTCTTTTTTTGCTGAAGAAGATTGGCCCTGGGCTAACGTCCGTGCCCATCTTCCTCTACTTTATATGGGACGCCACCACAGCGTGGCTTGACAAGCAGTGCGTTGGTCCACGCCTGGGATCCTAGCCTGCGAAACCTGGGCCACCAAAGTGGAGTACAGGAACTTAACCACTATGCCACCGGGCTGGCCCCTAAGTCCTTTTACATCAGATTTTATTACAGAATCTTAAAAAACTTTGGAAACTAAAACCAAGTCAACCAAAGGAATTAAAAAATCACAATTGTTTGGGGAACATTTATTATAGGATCAAAAAGCATTATACCCCTTAACATCCTCTAACTACTTTATCATATTCAATATAGCACTGTCATCATCATTGGGGCCGGCCCTGTGGTGTAGCAGTTAAACGTGCGCCCTTCGCTGCTGGAGGCCCGGGTTCGGATCCTGGGCACGCACCGATGCATCGCTTGTCAGACCATCCTGTGGTGGCATCCCATATAAAGTGGAGGAAGATGGGCACGGATATTAGTCCAGGGCCAGTCTTCCTCAGCAAAAAAAAAAGAGGAGGATTGGCATGGGTGTTAGCTCAGGGCTGATCTTCTCACACACACACACACAAAAATATAGCACTGTCATCATCATCATCATTATCATAATCATCACGTAACATAACTATAAGTATTGCTCCTGGTATTAGCATTAACCTCTGCCAGGCACCAATACATGCTTTATACATTATTATCTCCTTCAAGAACTCAGAACAGCCCTCTGTGTTAGATATTATCCCCTTTTCACAGATCAAAAACAGCAGCAAAGAGAAATTAAGTAATTTGCTCACCATCACAAATTAGTAAATGGTGAAATTAAAAATCAGACACAGACCCATTTAACCCCAGAGTCACACTCATACTGGCTCACCATATTCACTACTTCACTCAATAATCAATATTTGTAGAAGCAGATTTACCATGAACTAGTAAAGCCTATGTTTCAGGCCCCTTCATTTGTACAAGTCCCTTCCAAAGCCTTGGGTGTGGGGCTCCCTAATGATGTGTTCACATGGCCATATGTCTTTGTAAAATTAGCAATCAGTTAAGACTGCTGTGTCTTCAGTCTGATTCCTCCTCCATCACACTTACCCTCACATCATGGGGCATTGGAGTGGCTGTGGACATTTAGAGGGTTATGCTGAATTGGGGATTTGGGGATACATTTAATTTAGGTTTTGTGTGATATTTTATGTAGTTCATAATCACTTTTGTGTACAGTTAAGCTATTGCAATCTATGTTGGCATAGGAATGGCTTTTAGTAATACTCTCACCACTGATTGTGCCAACTCACCTGGTGTTGTGACAGTTAAACTAAATGAATTAAAAGATGGTAGGGGAAAAAATGGAGGGAATTAGAGGAAAAATTACATTTTTGACATTTTAAATTAAACTCGTAGAAGAATTCATAAATCTTAAAATTAAGCTCTTTACTATTAGAGTTAACTAATTAAGCCATTAATGAAATTACGTACAGTATAATCTCTAGTACATTTTAGAGAGATTTTTATTAAGTGGTTTATATAAATGAGCATCATTTTTCTGGGTAATATGCTTATATTAGGCAGCTCATTCCCCTGGGGTGCCTGATGAAGCATAAATTTGATGAGAAAGAACTCTGGCATATGATCACATGTGATATGTGATAAATTTATAACATTGGCCCTCCCAGCTTGAAGTGTCAGATAAACAGTGAGAGACCTGCCTGGCACATACTTAATGAAGCATTTATCGAATGAATGAGCAAAGGAATGAGTGAATGAAGCATTAGATTTATAGGGTTATATATCATCAGGTTTACATATCATTCTCTAGATCAAGACCCCTTGGTTCAGAGAGGCTGAGTCATTTACCTCCTAACAACTCAGTGGCAGGGTGAGACAAGGACTCAGGTTGCCTGACTTTCGATCCTGTACTTCTTTAATAATTTCAGGTTGTGGATATTTTCTAGAAGGCTTTAAGTAAATCTCCACCATTTTCAACGACTGAAAGTACCCTTTCTATATCCTAGGGACTGTTGTCCTTCTATGGAGAAGGATTCCTCCTCAGGAAATCCAGGAAATAAGGCAGTGATTGTTTTAGATATGCCTTTGTGTTATCTGACCTGATTCTGATAAAAGATGCCAAAAGCATCTTGGGGGGCTCTCTAGATCAAGGGTTTTCAAACCAAGTGGTTTCAATTTAGTGGCTGAATTTTTTTAATAAAATAAAAAGAAAATATCACATTGCATTGCCACACGGTAAGAGACTAAGTATTGTTTAGGGAAAACGTTGTATGTACCTTGTCACAATGTAAAATGTACTTTTTAACTGAAGCTTATGGTAAAAAAATTTTTTTGAAAACTAGAGCTGGTGACCAACTGCCTAGAATAGAATAAGAGTATAACATTCAGCATACAGTAGTCCCCCCTTATCCATGGTTTCGCGTTCCATGGTTTCAGGTAAATGGTCTGAAAATGTTAAATGGAAAATTCCAGAAATAAACAATTCATAATTTGTAAATTGCATGTCATTCTGAGTAGCATGATGAAATTTCGCACCCTCCCCCTCAGTCCTGCCCAGGACATGAATCATCCCTTTGTCTAGAGTATGCACACTGTATATGCTCCCGCTTGTTAGTCACTTAGTAGCCTCTCGGTTATCAGATCGACTCTTGCCTTGTCGCAGTGCTTGTGTTCAAGTAACCCTTATTTTACTTAGTAATGGCCCCAAAGCACAAGGGTAATGATGCTGGCAATTTGGATATGCCAAAGAGAAGCCATAAAGTGCTTCCTTTAAGTGAAAAGGTGAAAAATCTCAACTTAATAAGGAAAGAAAAAAATCGTATGCTGAGGTTGCTAAGATCTACAGATACTTTTATTACAGTATATTATTATAATTGTTCTATTTCAATATTAATTATTGTTGTTAATCTCTTACTGTGCCTAATTTATAAATTAAACTCTATCATAGGTACATATGTATAGGAAGAAACATAATATATATAGGGTTCAGTACTGTCCCGGGTTTCAGGCATCCATTGGGGGTCTTGGAATGTATTCTCCATGGATAAGGGGGGACTAATGTAATATGTATTTAGGGGGAGTAAGCCTGGGGGCGTAAATGTAATTTTTGGGGGTTGATGGTGAAAGGAAGGAGGAGGACTACCGCAATTGGGCCAGCCCTTAAATGATGCACATAAGAGGAAAAGCTCAGACCCCATGTGGTAAGGCCTGAGGTGGAGGCCCAGAGGTCTCTCCAGAATGGGTTGGAGACCCAGGATCCTAGGAAGCCTCTCATTAGGTGGACTTCAGTCTGAGCTTGGGCCTGTGATGGAATCGAACTGGAGCTGATATGGACAGCCTTGCAGTGGGCCAAGTTGGGGCAGAGATACCACTGGGCTTGGGGGAAGATCAAGGGTGTTGACTTTAAAGTTCACGGAGCTCCAGTTGTAAGTGTAGCTGGTTTTATTCAGTGCTAGATTTTGAAGGAGAAGCATGAAGGGATACATCTAGAGTCCATTGAGAGTGGGTATAAAAACACTGCAGAAACTAGAACTAGGCACCTACTGAGTTGTGGAGGATCCTACAGGCAATGGGGTGGGGTGAGGCAAGGATGACACAAAGGGTTTAGGAAGTCATCACTATGACCTGCTTTTCTTCAGACTGCTTTGTCCATAAAATAGTTATATATTTACAATACTGCAGTGCTATACTGAATAGTATCCAAGTAGAATAATGAGTATAAAGTGCTATATTCACCTTTTCACTAGCATTTTCCTACTGAAGCTTTTTCCATTCCTTTATTTTTAACTTTTCTTTGACATGTTGTTTTAAGTATGTCTGTTGTAAATAGGTATAGTTATTTTTATTTAATTAAAAATATATCAAAGTGGGGGCCGGCCCAGAGGTGCAGGCGGTTAAGTGCGCGCGCTCCGCTGCGGCGGACCGGGGTTCGCCGGTTCTGATCCTGGGCGCACACCGACACACTGCTTGTCAAGCCATGCTGTGGCGGCGTCCCATATAAAGTGGAGGAAGATGGGCATGGATGTTAGCCCAGGGCCAGTCTTCCTCAGCAAAAAGAGGAGGATTGGCATGGATGTTAGCCCAGGGCCGATCTTCTTCGCACACACACACACAAAAAGTATATCAAAGTGTTAAACAGTGGATTAGGAGGGTGAATAACTGTCAAGGTTCAAATATCTTAAAGAAGCAATTATAAGAAAATACTAAAATGTGTTAATTATATAACTGGATAGGTTAAAACAAATAATTCACCAAGTAGCTTGAAATACAACTCAGTAAATCTGAATATGTAAAATTATAATTACTTTAGAGTAAGTGACCACAAAAAAAAGGAGGGGTGGGAGCAAATAATACTACTAGATCATATTAAACCAATTCCAGATTATTGAGGATTTGACATCCACCAACTATAACTGAGAGAAAAAATGATAAAAAAAAATATATATGATCTATTTTGCAAGTCATTTGAAGCCTTGGAAAAGGGTCAGAATTTAACTTGAAATTTTTATATGAGAAAAATCCTCTAAGAAACCTATATCCTAATAAGATATTGTCTTCTAGCTATAAGGCAGAAAAATATCTCAATCTTAAAATTCCTGAAAAAATTCCTTGAACTATGTTTATTATATTTATATAAAAATGCAATGTTTGGCTTCACTCTCAAGAATGCAAGGAACTGAGTGTAGTTTTGTTGTTGTTATTGTTTTTATTTGTTTTAGCCAGTAGCAATACAGATTTTGGTTGAAATATTCATGCTCTCTTACCTGATCCACTTTGTCACGTCATGAAGAAGGCTGGGTGAGGATCAGAACCAGGAGAATCAGCTGGCCCATACTGGCATCAAACCTGTGGGATTATGAGTATCAGATAACTCTCTGAATGGACCCACTACAAATAGCTGTGAATTACATTAATATTATGTGCACTGCCGTTATTTATGCACCTGAATTTTCTGTTCTGATTATCTTTGCAGAGAATAAATTTCTTTTCTGTTTCTGTGTTAACAGAAAAAGGATTAAGATTGATTGGATGGTCAGTGTGGTAAACATGGACCAACCCAAGGGGGCCAAGAGATACCAAACAGATTCATTTTAAAACCCAAGCTAAGCCATAACTTAAAACTCAAAACAATCATGTTTCAGGTAAAATAGAAATACTTTCTTGGCTATAGTGAGCTAACTCCAGCAAGAGCATTTAATAGTATACCAAATGTCCCCTGCATCAGCCATGAGCAATTAGTGTAAGGCAGTAATTATACCAATGATGTGGAAACACCAAGATACTATCTGAATGAAGTAGTAATTAGATCAGAAAGGATTTAGGAGATAACTCTATCAGAAATTATGTCATCAAACGTATTGAAAAAATAATCATTGTTGAAGCTGAGTGATACTTGGAGATTCCATTCTCTCTACTTCTTTGTATCTTTTTTTTTTTTTTAAAGATTTTATTTATTTTATTTTTTCCCCCCAAAGCCCCAGTGGATAGTTGTATGTCATAGCTGCACATCCTTCTAGTTGCTGTATGCGGGACTCGGCCTCAGGATGAACGGAGAAGTGGTGCCTCGATGCGCACCCGGGATCCGAACCCGGGCCACCAGCATCGCAGCGTGCGCACTTAACCACCAAGCCACAGGGCCGGCCCTTCTTTGTATCTTTGAAAATTTCCAGTAAAGAAGTGATAAGCATATACCTAAATAAATAAATAAATAATTAAAAAAAAAAAAAGTGATAAGCAACAAACAAAAGTGTGGAAAAACCTAAATCACTTTTTTACTTCTCTAGAAGTAAAAGTAAGGTTTTAAAGGTTATAGAAAAAGTGAATAACACTGCAAGGAGTATAACTGGCCTTTACCACAAATTGGATTCATATTCATTAAAAACTTTGTATTGATTTTTGTGTGTATATGTGTGAGCGTCAATGCTCATATGTGGTAAGTTTGAGTAAAATGTTTTTGGAAGTGTAAATCACAATATAAATGTTAGATGTTCTTATTCATTCTGAAAATTACCAGTATCACTGAAGCTGATAGAGGGCAGCATGGTCTTGTCATTTTAGAACAGATCCTGAGAAATGGGCTGTGATCCCAGTTTGGCTTACTAAAGAAGCAGACCTATTCAATCATTATGTCAGTGACACTCATTAAGGGCTCCACAATGTACTAGAACAGTGTGATGTACGGTTATGGCGTAATGGCAGGTCTGGAGTCACACATGGTCTAGAATCCTGGTTTGGCCATTTATAGCCATGTGATCTTGGGCAAATTAACATAAACTTACTGGACCAGGCTCAGTTTCCTCTTCTGTAAATGAGAACAATAATAGCTAACTCAGAGGGTTGTTGTAAGGATAAAATGAGATACAGCTCATTAAGTGTCTGGCATGTAGTATGTACAATGAATGGTCATTGTTATTATTTCTATCTGCCCCATTGAGTATGATATATTCTCTCCATAGTGGTAAATATAATATAAAAATATTCGTAGTGGTAAGTAGAATACAGAAATAGAAATGTTTTTCTATTGCATAGGCATTCTAAAATAGACACATATGCAGGATAATCTAGATCTTGATGTGGGCAGCATTATTCAGATAAATTTCCTTGCCCAGCCTATCAGGATCCTTTACTTTTGGGGAATCTAACATCTAGGTTCCTGCAGCCTCCTGAGGCTGGCATTTTGAGGAATCAGCCAAGTAGGAAGCAGGCCTGCTGAGACCTGCTCTGCCCTCTAACTTTGCACCTGCCATGTCCACAGCTGGCTTGCTCTTCCAAGTGCCCCTACTTCCAATTGATCTGACTCCAGGTCTGCCCCTGGCACCACGACAATTGCCCAGAGCAGGCAAAGTCAGACGCCACCACCCCCATCGTACCCCTCAGATCAGACCACCACTTGCATGCCATTGCCTGGGTGGGGTTTGGCCACTCTCCCTGGGCCTGGATGTTAAGACTTCTATGCATCTTCCCAGCTAAGAGAGAGTCCACCTCTTCTAACAATTGCTTTCCCATTGCTGTCTTCTCCCAGACTCTATTTTCCACCCACCCCCAACCTATCCTAGCATGCTGCATACACACATAAATATCTAGAGTATATTCACTAAATGTTTATTGAATGAATGATGTTTATGTTAATGATGGGGATGGGAGGATATTCAGGTGGTATGGGCATAGGTGTGTATAGTTCTATAAGTAATTGTATATTTAATGCTCAACACCAGGGCTTATGTTGGTGTGTTTCTAGTCATTTTGATTGTCTAAAGCTCATTCTTTAACATATTCCTCAGGAAAGGCACAGGAGAACAACATTCCCTGATAGCAGTTTATCTGTTCCCTTTATACTCGTGTCAGTTTTGCTCTACAACAGCTATTTCAAACTTTAACATCTCAAACTTCTCAAAACTCTGATCACTCCCTTCTACCTTCTTATTAGCAATAATGAACCTCACCTCCTACACTATAGAGGAAATAGAAGCTTCATTTTCTCAGTGTAAAACATGTAAGCCTACTTTCCTCCTTCCTGTTACAATAGAGAACCTATCTTTATTCTCTTTAATGTTAATCCCTCTTCTCCTCATTTAGATTCCATTCCTCCCTCTTTCTAAGGAACATTACGCTGAAAATTATCCTTTTTTATTCTTGTTTATTCGAACTCTCTCTCCTGATTAGACACTTCTCATCAAGTTTTAAATACATTCAAGTATTACCAATTTTTAAAAAGTCACTCAATCCTACATCCCCCTCCAACTATCATCTTATTATCTCTCTCCTTCCCTTTATTGACACACTTTTTGAATGTGTGATTTGTACATGCTGTGTAGCTGCTATGATTGCCTTCTCAATATCCATCTCCCCTTCTTTCTACAGAAGCTGATTCTGTTAGGAGCAGCAATGGGTCAAGCTAAAGAGCTACATTTCCCAGCCTCCCTTGCAGCTAGGAGTTGGCCATATGACATAATTCTGGCCACTGATGTGTAAGCTGAAGTCAGCTGGGGATTTATGGAAAACTTTTGCTTTCCTGGGATAGGCACCAGACCTTTTCTCCTTGATGTTTCTTTCTTCTTCCTATCTAAAACACTGACTTGAAAGTGAGCAGCCATCTTGCATTCATGATGGAAAAAAAAGTCACATACTGAGGATGACAGAGCAGAAAGAAGGATTCTAGGACACTGATTACATCACAGAGCCACTGCACCAGCCTGAACTGTCTCCCTCTGTCATCCTTGTTATGTGAGAAAAACAACCCTATTTAGTTAAGCTACTGTCATCAGATTCCATTACATGTGACCAAATGCAATCCTAATGTATATTCTTGTTCCCTACATTTCCTCACCTTCCACTCACTCTCAAACTATTCCATTCTGGCTTCTGGCCCATCATTCCACTGGGCTCACCAATGACCTGCCTGTTGTGAAATCCAGGGGACGTATTCAGTTCTCATATTACTAAACCTCGCAGCAGCATTTGACTCTGTTGTCCATTGCCTCCTTTTTGAAACACTCTCTTCCCATGGCTTCCATGACCAGTACTCTCTGAGTTTGCTCTTTCACCTCCAGCTGCTCCCTCTCTGTCTCCTTCGTGGGTTCATTTTCCTCTTCCAGCCACACTCACCATCTTCCAGCCTCTAAGACACACCATGGCCTTAGCCACATGCTCTTCCCTCTGTCTGGAACGCTGTCCCCTCCCTGCTTTTGCCAACTAACTCTTCCTCATCCTTCAGTTCTCTATCCATTCTTCACCTCCTCAGAAAAGCTTCCCTTGACCTCCTTGTGAGGTCAAATTTCTCTGTTGTATATTCCTCTATAACTCTTACATAGTTACAACTACCTTTTTTAGTGTGACTCTTTGAGTAAGTTGCCTCTCCCCTCAGAATGTAGGCTCCATGAAGACATAAACCATTCTATTTTTGCTCATCATTGTATCCCCAGGATGCAGAATATTCTGCAACACATAATACATGCTGAATAATTAGTTCTTGGATGAGTAAGTGGATAAATGTGTAATTATACAGTGATTTATTTGCTTACCCATTTATTGTCTATCTTCTTCCAGCTCCATGGGAAAAGGAAACATATCTGTTTTGTTCACTCCCATATGTGCAGTACCTAACACATACTGCATGACACATAGCAGGAAGCATAATAAATTAATTTTTTAAATGAATAAAGAATAAATGAATGAGTAGAGGTCCAAGGGAGACATTCCAATAGTTCTATTCCTAGCATGTCAATGTTTGGGATATTTTTTTTTACTATCTTTTGATAAAGTTTCTGGTTACAATAGAGCACCAAATACCTTTATTGTCTCTAGAGAAGTGTCTTTTGGAAAATATTACCAACTAGCTTATTCTCCTCACAATATGTCATGTCTGAAATAGGCTGTCTATAAAGATATTGAATCTATACACTTCTCCCCGTCTTCATTGCGACCACTCTAGTCAAACTTACTATCATATTTCCCCTGGAATAAGTTGGACTAAGTGGGACCACACACCTTTCCTTAAGCATGATTTATTAAACTATATATAAACTTGGATGATTTAGAGTTTTCACTGAATCTCAGGGCCAAGGGTCCTATCTGTTTATGCTATCTCCAAAGAAAGCTAGGCACGCGTGGGTGCATAAGTAATTTGTTTATTTTGTTGTAGCAGAAGATTATTTCTGTTCTATGTTTGACAAAGTATTTCATTTACTTAAAGAAAAGAAGTATTTTTAAACTAGCAATAAATCTTTGTTTTCAAATGACCAAAGTGAAAATATTCAGTTAAAAAAATAAAACAGCCAATGACTTTTTAAGTCCTCCTACCTCCCTGCCCCATGAACTGTTAGCCATTGAGGTACCTGAGATGCTCAATGAGGTTGACAAGAAGAGTCATTTATGCAGCTGTGACAGCCCTGAGAATGCCCTAGACCTTGTAGTCAGCTCATCTGGCTACTGCCCTTCCTCCAAGGCCAAGCTCCTGTCTTTCTTCCTCAACAAACCTTCCCTGACTCCTCATCCACTCATTGCTGTGCCATCTCAGCTTATTATACATGTCTAATAAATATATGTGTGTATATATCCCTTCTCTCCAATCAGCCTGGGAAGGACACAACATGTATCTAACACATTTGTGTATCCTCAGGACCTAGTACAAAATCTTGTAGGTATAATGTTTTGCTGCTGCTGATGTTTATTTTCTTTTTTGCTAATAAGATTTACCAAGCACTTACTATTGTGCTAGGCATCATGTTATGCTCTGTAGGTGTTATTATTGTCCTATTTTCACCAATGAGAGTTTAAGTAACTTGCACAAGTCTCATAGCTAGTGAGCAGTGGACCCAGGACTCAAACCCAGTTTACCAGATTCCAGAGCTGGAGCTCTTAACCACTAGGCAACCCTGCCTGCCACGAATAGCCCTAGGCACCAAACTCTGACCAGGCTGCATTTGCTCCTGACTAACTCTGAAAGCACCAGGTGACCACCTTTGCTTATGAGTAGTTAGTGACACTTCAAATTGTTCTAAATGAAGTTGTAAGTCTGCAAATAATTAAACCATTTTGGAAACAGCAGGAAGGGGTGATGTGTAGAGGCCCACTTTGACATTTTGATGTGCATTTAAACACACAGCTCAGGGCTATAAAAAGGCATTCCACTAAGATGGCAGAAGCATTAAAAATAAAACTGCCTTATTAATTTTTTAGAGAATTGTAAATGACATCCTATCATCCCTGGGGAAATCTTACCCTAAGGCTCCAAGCCTCTTGGTCACCGGGATGAAAAAGTTGGCCCCTTCCTTTTCATTTCTCCATTCTCTGCCCCAGAGGGTCAAAATAAAACCATCTCATTTTAAGATTTAAGCTTTACTTGTTGAAGTTTCTAGCTATTTAAACTGGAAGCAAGAAAAGCCATTTCATGTTGACATGATAGTAGAAACCATTTAGCTGCACTCCAGCTTAATAATGGAAGATTAGCCAAGGTTATTATTAAGTTTTAATCTCCTCATTCAACTAATAAGGTTGATTAATACCGTTCCTGTCAAGAAAAAAAAAAAAGCTTTACAAGTCTTGACGACTGATATTTTAACCAGCTTATCCTTTTGTATTTTGAGTGAAAGGCACTATATCATGGACCACTGAGTTTCCTCGAAAGCTCCAGAGAATCAAACGGTTGGAGAAAAGTCCGGGGTAAGATAACCCAGAGACTTGAACCTCCAGCAAAATGGAATTTCTCCAAATTAGGCATCAGGAGAAGCAGCAGGTAAGAGCAACTGGCCACTGGAGAGATCCTTGTTATTCCCTGGGCTAGGATCATGCTGGCAGAAGCTTTAACAAACTAAATTTACTTGCAAGTTCTCCGAAGGGAGTGATCGTATTGCACCAGGGTCACTTTTCATAACATACTACTTTGCAAACAAGTTCCTAGGACTTTGTAAACTATTTGACTTCTGAACCTCAATATAAGTATTAAAATGCCAGCATGCCCATTCTATGTCCTAGCTACAAAAAATATGAGTTTAACTATTCACTAAAAATGGAAATTCCAATAATATTTATAACTTATTAGAGCATACAATCTTCCTTTTGAAAGACTTAAAGCCTCCAGAAGGTATTTATCCAAAATTAGCATCCAGTAACAACACCTTGGGATATCCCTGTTTTGGCAGCATCTGTAGCCATATCTGGTTGCAGTTAATAAATCTAGTGCTGGAGCCGCTGACCTCAGGAAGACAGGTGTCCTCTCCCAACAGCAGGTCTACATTCTGGGCAATAGAAATGTGCTTGATTAAATTGCCTCGAGGCCTGGTCTGTGTGCTCGGGTATCTGGCCAGCATAGTAGCCTCTTCACACAGAATTAATGGTGTTTTCATCTTTTCCCCAAATAAGTTGCTCTGTAATTAATTGAGCATTACGTTTCCCAAAAGAAATGCTCACTTGGCTGAATACACAATACATTCATAAATTTATTTATTAATTAATCCAATATTTATTGAATACCTACTATGTGCCAAGCACTTGGTAGGTCATGGAGATACAAAAATTAAAGAGAAGGAATCTCTTTCATCAACAGGCTCAACTTATTAGCCCAATAATTGTTTGAAGGATCCAGATTAGACCTTCTGTCTATATTTTATCCACCCAGCCCAATCTTCAAAGTCCATTTCAGGTCTTATCTCTTCATTTATTCATTTAGGAAAACTTTATTGGGTTCCCAAAACTGTGTTAGACACTGGAATGATGAAGATGAGGAGAATACAATCCCCACCACCAGGAGCTTCCAGCCTTGTAGGGAGGTAAGCAAGGCAGACAGGACCAGATAGTGGAAGACGCTGTAAGCCGGGCTAATCAAGGAGTATGAGTTTTATCCTACAGCAGTGAAGACTATTAGACAATCTTAAGTAAGAGAGAAGCATAACTAAATTTGCATTTTAGAAATATCAGTTTGACAACGACAAGGAAGACGGAGAATAAGGAAGAGGGGCTGGAGGGAAGGAAATCAGAGGGGAGGAAAAATCAAATTCCAATGCTATTGAAGAAATAGAAATAACAATATTTTAGTAACAAATTGAATGTGCAGGCTGAGGGAGAGGATGAAATCTAGGATGACTTCTAAGATTCTGGTCTGGGTGGCATTAACGGCAGGAGAAGGAGGAACAGAGTTAGTGGAAAAATGAGTTCAATTTTGAACATGTTTTGTTGCAGGTACCTTTGGAACATCCAGGTGTGAACATCAAGTTTGCTATTGTAAATATTTGTCTGAAACTCATGAAAGGGGTAAGAGCGGGAGAAAAGGATTCAGGAGTCATCACTTTATAGATTGTAGCTGAAACATGATTACGAATGACATTGCCAATTCTATAGCCATCCATAATATTCCCTAGTCCCAAATGCCTTGTACTCATTCAGCATTCATTTTTTTAATTACTTTATTATTCATTAATTCGTCTCTTCATTTGGTTGACTAATACATATGGAACTCCGATATCATATTCCAGGTGACTTGAAAGACTCTGGCTGTACATAGATGAATAAGCTTTGATTTCCTACCCTAAAAGATCTCATAACCTGGCTGTTGATTATAAACTGACTAATTCTCTAATTCTGTGTATGTCTAAGTCTTACGTCTCTTAGAAGAGGATAAACTGCCCAAAGTAAAAGACACTCTCTTAGGCTCCTTTTAAAAAATTGCCATAAAGACCTAGCACAAAGTTCAGCTCTTTGTAGATGCTCAAGGTGAGCCTTGAGTGATAGACTGATTACTTATTTAAAAAAATAGACAAATTTATTTATTTTTAAGTAGTTTTGGAGGAAGAGTTCTGATTAGAAAAGTATTAAATTTTAATTGTAAAAATTTTAGAAACTACAATAAAAATATAAAGAAAATAATAATCATTTTTAATATACTGTCCAAAGATAACCATCATTAATATTTTATGTAAAATAGTCATAATCCTCTTTCTAGGTATAAAAATGTGCCTTTATTACATTTTTGGTAAAAGGGTCATATGGAACATATTTCTGCATCACTTTTTTTCATTTACAAATGTTATATCATGAACATACTCCCATGGTATTAAATATAGATTTTCCTCACTGTTTTTAAACTGTTTTATTGTATTCCATTGTATGGCTGTACCATAATTTATTTAGCAGGTCTTGCACTGATTGGAAACTTAGGTTGCTCCCAAATGTTCACTACTATAAACAGGGTAATGATGAACATCTTTGTACTTAAGACATTATACATCTTTTCTGTACAATAAATTCCTAGAAATGGCTTTATATGTTTCTAAAGCTTTATAGGTATATCACCAAATTGCTCCTTGAGTATGATACTATCCCCATCTAGGTTTGAGTTTCAAAATTCTAATTGAGATTCTTTATTAAGGCTATTTAGAGGCCAAAGGCAGAGACTTACGACTTTTTAAAAATAGGAATATAACATACATAAAATTTCACAAATCAAAAGTGAGCTTGATAAAATTTTGTAAAATGAACACACACATGAAACCAGATTAAGAAATAGATCATTACGTGCTCGCTTCGGCAGCACATATACTAAAATTGGAACGATACAGAGAAGATTAGCATGGCCCCTGCGCAAGGATGACACGCAAATTCGTGAAGCGTTTCATATTTTTTGAACATGATGTAGTCCATGCAGAAATAGAAGTACAATGATGTACACCTGAAATTTTTGCAATGTTATAAACCAATGTTACTGCAATAAAAAAAAAAAAAAAAAAAAAAAGAAATAGATCATTACCAAAACTCCAGAAGCCCTCTTCTGCCTGCTTCTAGTCACTACACACCATGGCCACTTTCTTCCCAGGAAGGTCTCAGCCAGTGACGGAGTGTGGCATAAGTACTAGTGCCTAGACATTTCTGCCCAACATGGGCCCCCTCTATGGGCCGGCCAAGATTTTCTCAGAGCTACACCTCAGTCTGAGGCTCTTCCAACTCAATCCTCCTTCCTTTTCACTCTCCCTTCCCAGGTGTCAGACCTGCATCATGGTCTAAAGACTTACCCCAAGTACTCCTGCTCCTTTTCCCTCTTGTCCTTTAATAGACTGTACCCACAATAAATCTCTTGCATCTCTAACTCTGCCTTGATGTCTGCTGCCCAGAGCCCCCATCAACATAGATGATACTGGAAGTGGTCTGAAACAACAATCTCAGTTTGAGGACTGGACCACATACCTCCCTGCTGGCAAGGAGGACCCCATCCAAATGGCCTATGGGCACAGATAGTCTCAGCCACAAGTGGTAGCCCAATTGCTAAAAATATCACCAGTAGTGACTTGAGAGTGACATCCCAGTGGGGAATACTCTGGCTGGTGAGAGGATTCACGCCTTTTTAAATGCATGGGGTCAGGTGGAGGGGGAGCCTACACATAAGGACAATGGAATTGGCTGGGTATTAAAAAATTGCATTGACATCCTACAGAGGAATAATGGGAAATGGAGGTCAGTTTACAAACAGTTATAGCTAAGTATGAGAGCCAGAGGGTCTCTTTGGTAGCTTATAAAGTGGAAGAGCTAGCACAACCCAGAAGCAAACTCAGGATCCAATAGGATAGTTAGGAGCCCCCAAAACAGTTGAATGCTCAGCTAAGGCAGGTCTGTTATGCCCTGGTTGAGAAAACCTGGGACCCTGAAACATGGGATGAGAATATCTGGATGGTTACCCTCAAAGATAATGGCTCTGCAGACTCCTCTGAATGCCCAGAATCTACAGAGGTGGCCCACCCCTCCCTGTGCAGGAAGACACTGCAGAGGTCTCTCTCCCCAAGGCAACAGCTGCCCTCCTCAGGAGCTGCCCTCCTCCTCTCCTGGCTGCCAGGCCAATAATTACAATTAAATCCTTACATAACTTAACTGGGACATGTTGGACCTGATAAGGGCACTAGTGTCCTCAGCTCACACATATGGCCATAGGGGCCGTCCAGTATGACTAGCTGAAGGAGGAGGAAAAAGCTCAAGTTTGGTTTCCAGATGTTTCAGTTCAATTATGGGTGCAAGCTTTGTCATTGGAACTGGCACAATGGGCACATAAATGGAGTGGCCATGGTAGCAGAGACAGAGGCCCAACAGCATGGACTCCCGCTTATCAAAGCTGGCCTCGCTATTACTGCCTCTGAATATCCAGCATGTCAGCAACAGAGACCAATCCTCAGCCCCTTATATGGCTCTATTCCTTGAGGAGACCCACTGGTAATAAGTAGACTAATTGGGCCTCTTACATCCTGGAAGACACAGATATTCATTCTCACATAAATAGACACTTATTCAAATATGGATTTGCTTTTCCTATCCTCAGAGCTGCAGCAATTACCACTACCCAGGGGCTTACAGGGTGTTTGATTCACAGGCATGGAATCCCACACAACATAGCATATGACCAGGGGACCCTGTTCTGAACAATGGAGATGTGGATGTGGGGCCATGACCTTGGGATTCACTGCAGCATCCAGAAGCTGCCGACCTGATAGGGTGATGGAATGACCTGCTGAAAACATAGCTGAAATGTCATCTTCGAGGCAAGACTCTTGAGGATTGGGCATTCCTCCAGGATGCAGGACAGCTGGCCTTCCATATCCACAGTTCCCCATCCACGGATTCAACCAGCCACAGATGAAAAGGCCTATGATGATTGCGTCTGTACTGAACACGTACAGACTTTTGTTGGTCATTATTCCCTAAACAATACAGTATAACAACTATTTACATTGTACTGGGTATTATAAGTTATTTAGAGATGATGTGCGTAGGTTACATCCAATACTACCCCATTTTATATAAGGGACTTGAGCATCGACAAATTTTGGTATCCATGGAGATCCTGGAATCAATCCCCTGCAGATACTGAGGGACAACTGTACATGCAATGAATCAGAGGCCTCTATATGGTGCTGTGTCCCCAGTAGGAAGAATACATATGCCTAGGAACCAAGAAGTGGAAGCAGGAGTGGCTCCACTTACTATCACTCCCAGTGACTCCCTGGGGGATTTTGTGTTTCCCATCCCTGCAACTCTGGGTTCTGCAGGGTTGGAGGGCCTGGTAAGGGAGTACACGCTACCAGTGGACACAGGGAACTACAAACTATGGCTGCTGCCTAGGCACTTTGGATTCCTGTGTCCGGGGGCCAGCAGGCAAGAAGAGTCATCATCTTGGCAGAGGTCATTGTCCCTGATTAGTAAGTGGAGGCAGGGCTCCTATTACACAATGGGGGTAGGGAGGAATACATATGAAACTCAGGTGACCCATATGAGTGCCTCTTGGCATTCTATTGTTTAACTGTGACCTTAAATGGACAAGTGCAACAATCCCAACCTGAGAAGGGTAAGGTTAACAAGCTCAGACTCCTTAGAATGGAGGAGCATGGAGGAGCTGCTCCCTGAACCTGTGCAGAGAAGTAGATCTGTGCAGCACCAGGGGTGGACCATGGCAACCATGGATAGGTGTGCTGTTCGAACGTCCCGTCAGGAAAGAACTCAGTGATCAGCTGTGAAAGGAGCAGTTAGCTGACAGCCTCGAGTTGCAGCACCTCTGGGATCTGCTGCAGTGTTTGAGCTGAGGTCATGCTTTTCCCTGGCAGTCCCCAGCCAATGACTGAGTACGGCAAGGATCTTCCCAGCACCCTCCCTTATATTTGGGAACTTCTCTACCCAAACCCCAACTGTGAGGTTCTAACAGGAGCAACCATGCTCTTATATGTCCCAGCTCCCGCTGCCACAGTTGATTGGTCTAAGGACAGGTGCCTGACCCAAGCTAGGCTACTCATAGTTCTTCCCTTGGGTTTTTTTTCTTTTAAACTATAACTGAGAAGAGATTCTCTCCAGTGGAGGAAGTTGCAAGATGTAGACTCGGGAGATGTTGGTTTCTGGCCACATGAGGAAGCCCATCTGCAGTGAGCAAGAATGAAGTCAACACACACAGAAATGCAGAGACAAGAGATGGAGAGTGCCTGTGGCATTCAAGATCTTGAGGTCCAGTTCTCCTGGGGTTTGATTGTTCTAGCCCTTTCCTGCTATTGGGTAAGATAGTCTAGTATGCCTTCAATAAATACCCTAATTGGAATCAGCTGCCTATCACATGTGACCACAGAAGTTCTGGCACACGTTTAGCTGTACCCTACACCTGTTTTATATTAATAGTGAACATTGATTGAGCTGAGGGTTTATTATGTTCCAGACACTGGTTTAAGCACTTTACATAGATGAATTCATTTAGTCCTCTCAGCAACAATAGGAGTCCACCCAAATGCCCTCTCTCTATTGTGTTCCCCAATTTACATATTAAGAAACAAAGACTACTTTATTTTAAAATAAAAAATAAATAAAAGATTCTACCACATGTCCTTCTAATGGGGTCTCCAGAGAGCAGACTTTAGAGATGTGCAATCTTTAGCATTTTAGTCTCACCCAGTCACGCCAGCTCTGATCTGTGGCTTGAGCAAGACAGGTTTGCAGCTACAGGGGTCCTTCAACTCCTCAGAAAGGCCTGTTTTTAGGAACAGCGGGAGTAGCATTATACATAACAGAACTGATAATCATATATACACATATTTTGGAACCTTAAACTGGGATTCAAGGTTTGACAAGTATGAGGACTTACATGGTCAGAACATGTAAATCGAGACAACCCTGGAAATCCAAGAAGGATGCCACCAGCACCTGTCAACAGAGACTCCTAGAAGGTCAAATATCTCCCTCACCACGGCCTGAAATCCAATGACTGTGAGTCACTCTATGTGAAGCATCCACATGACCTCTGCTGTCTTTTAAAATTAAACACTCTGGAGAGGTATAATTAGGTCCCTAATACCTTCCCTACCTCAGGGTGAGAGGAGTAAGAAGGATGGAGAGGAAGGAAGAATGGAAAGGACTAGAGTAAAAGGCAGAGAAAGGCATTCCAACCCCACCACTTAACTGAAACTTCTGTCAGTACCAGGACCCTACCTCTAGATCAAGACTATCCAACAGAAATACAATGTGCCCCACATTTAATTAACATTTTTCTAGGAGCTACCTTAAAATTTTTTTTCTAAAAATAGGTGAAATTCATTTTAATAATATATTTATTTAAACCAAACATATCAAAAATATTATTTCAACATGTAGCCAACTTAAAATTATTAATAAGCTATTTTACATTCATTTCTTTTCACAGGGCCCCACGACAATAACATTTTAAAGGATCACTGTGAGGAGTAAATGAGGTAATGTGCACAAGACATTTAGCCCAATACCTGCCACACAGAAAAGAATAAACAGCTGTTATTCAACAAAAAACTAACTCCCCGTATAAACTTTTGTTTATGCTTTGGCAGCTTCCTGCCATCCATGCCTGGTTATTCCTTGGTATTCTTAAGTGGGGCAGGAGTTAGTGGAGGAGGGGGTGGGGGTGAGAGTGGGGAAGGGCCCTGGCATCTGGGCACTGGTGTGTGCACCAACTCAGCCCCGTGGCTAATTTATGAACAGTTTTTGCTGCTACTGTTATCTTCAGCTCTTCTTTCCCTGCTTATCAGTTCAGATGGTTTTTGCTCTGGAACTCCAAGTCCTACATGGCCCTCCTATTTCTACTCTGAACTAGAACAAATGATTAACCACAGAAAACAGCCATCAACACTCTTTCCAAGGACATCAATGACCTCACCAAGTCCAAACCCACGGGCACTTTCTGTTCAACCTCTCTACAATGTGTGACACTGTTGCTTCTCCCTCCTCATCCTGGTTCTCCTCTAACATCCTGCAGACCATTCCTCCTCCTCCTTTTGCAAAGGCAGATCTTCTCTTTACTACTCCCTGGGCCTGAGCCTTCCAAAAAGCACAGTCACACTTACTCCTAGGCCCCAGCTCGGTACCCCTAAACTGACGACTCCCAAACCTGTACCTGCAGCCCTCACTTCAGCTTCAGGACCAACTCACTGCTGCCCACTGGCCCCTCCTCCTGCCTGACTCACCCTGAATTCATCCTTGTTCTCCTCAAACCAGGTTCCCAGGCTCCGGGGTTGGTGTGAGTCAGGGAAGGGAACACACACTGACCCCAAGCTCCTGTGTGCCACATCCTGTGCTAGGCAGCTTATTTAACCTTCACAACAACTCTGTTAGGAAGGAACTGTGATCTGCATTTTATAGCTGAAAAAAGCAGGACTCAGAAGAGGAAGAAACCAAAATCTAGTTCTGTCTGAATTCAGACTCCACATTCTTTCCAATCCATAGGACTGCCTCCCACAATTCACTCAATGGAATGACTCTCTCTGCTGGGATGGATAATACACCATCTACCTCTAAAGGTTTGCAGTTTGGTGAGAGAGACAGTGAAGATACAGGTAAATACAGTGGTGTGGTAAGCGCTATGATAGAGTCCTATGGGAACAAACAGAAGGGGCACCTAACTCAGCTTTTGGGGTCAGAAAAAGCCTCCACCAAAGAGAAAACATCTACTGTGCTGAATCAGGAAGGACTAGTAGGAATTACAAAGGCAGAGGGAGTAGTGTGTGCAAATGCCTGAGAATAAGGGAGAGAGAGCTGGGAGACTGCAAGCAGCTCAGTGTGGCAGGAGCCAAAGCAGAAGTAGTCTGAGTTAGAGGGGAGCAGAGGCCAGTCAGAATCTAGGTTGAGGGTACAGGAAACCATTAAATGCTTTTAACAAGAGGAGAGGCAGGTTCAGATTTGCATATGAGAAAGAATCACTCTGGCTACAGTGTAGAGAATGGACTCAAGAGAAACCCAAAGTGGGGAGGGCAGGGAGACCAACTAGCAGGCCACTGCCAATAGTCCAGATAAGAGATGATCATGGTGCAGATTAAGGTAGCCACCCCCTACATAAGGAGGAGTAGAGAGAAATCCAGGATGGAGACCACGCACGGGAGTTGGTGGTTGATTAGATGTTATTAGATGTGGAGGGCAGCTAAGAAATTAAGGATAATGTTCACCTTTGGAAGTGGGCAACTGTGTGCATGGTGGTCGAGTCACTGAGAGAGAGACACAGAAGAAGGGGCAAGTATGGGGGAATGCTAATGCATTTCACTTGAGATGAGTTGAGGGGCCAGTGGGACACCCAGATCAGGATGTCAGATAGACAGTGGTCTATGGATTTGTAGCTCATGAGAAAAAACTGCTCGGATAGAGACAGAGATTTGATTTTCATCGATGGTAGCTTAAGCAATAGGAGTATATGAATATTCCAAAGGGATATAAAGTCAGAGGATAAGCAGGCTGAAGAAGAAACTCTGAGGCATATCAACATTTAAGAGGTGAATAGAAGAAAGACCTTAAAGGAGACTGAGAAGAAGCCAGAGAAGCAGAAGGAAAACCAAAAAATCGTAGTCTTAAGGAAGCAAAGGGAGGGGAGGAGTGGAGTTAAAGACACTGAATGTGTAACCAGTTTCAACAATAGGGAACTTATGCTCTTTTTGAGAGCAGTCTAAGTTGAGTTTGGGTGGCAAAAGCCAGTCTGCAGGTTGAGGAGAGATTGGATGGTAGGCAAATGTGGATGGTGGGCATAAACAACTCCTTCAAGATGTCTAGTTCCAATAAGTTCACTGTGAAGATTAAATGAGATGATAAAAGTAAAGCAACTAGCACAATGCATGGCACATTGTAATTCAATAAATGTTAGCTACTACTACTGCTATTATTATTGTTTTAATATATTAAGGAATATATTTTAAGGAAGAAGAGAGATGGTGATAGCCATAAGGAGATGTGAGTTTATGGAGGATTATTTAAAGGGCTCTCTCTTTACCATATTGAAAAAAAAGAATAAAAAGAAAAAAGCTTTAAAAACCTTCAAAGAAATACATGCAAATGGTTCAAAACAGCAACAATCCTCTGAGCTACCCTTTCCCAGCCCAGAGGCAACCAGTTGGAACTGCTTTTGTGTTGTGATAACCTCCATATCACTAATTAACCTTCTAATATGACTATTTCTTGATTTATGAGCCTGAGACATTATCTCATAACTTCCTGACATGCTGAATGAGAATTTAGTTCCCCTTTACCTCTCTTTCCCCTCTCTCATCCAAAGTGGTTGGATCATCATTCTCAGTTTTCCACTGGCCACCTTCAAAACCTATGTAAGCTCCATTTTTCATTTCATTAATCATAAATAACATCTCTTGACTCCCTATATTTAAGGTGAGGATGTTAGTAGCCTATTCTTTCCACTGCCTCTCAAGGGGAAAGGCTTGTTTTTGTTTGTTTTATTGCATTTTTAAAATGTGGGAGATTCTTGAAGAGGCTTAAATGGAAAGGAATCAACGAAAGTGAACAACTGAAGATAGATGACAAAACAGTTGTTGGCATGAGGTCCCTGAAGAGGCAAAAGAGGATGAGTTCAGAGCTCATTACAGGACATCTCGTCCATAATGGCACCACCAATTTCCTAGCATAAGTCTTGGAATCTTCTGGAACATGTGGAACACCTTTGTGCCCTGGATCCAATCAGCTATAAAATTTCATAGATTCCACCTCTTCAATTACCATCTTTCTATTCTTTTCTCTTCTGCCCATGGCGTTAGTTCAGGCTTTCATTATTTCTGACTTGGACAATAGACTTCTAACTGATCTCTCTTTCTCCTCATTTTCTCTACTTATACTGATGCCAGGTTAATTTTCTTAAAGCAGAGCTCTCATCAGCTTACTCTCTTGTTCAAAATCCATACTGTGCCTTTCAAGGCCTTCCACAGTGTGGTCCCAGCCCAGCATGGGGTAATGGAAGGTTCAACCAGGAAGGAGTTATGTGGAGGTCAGGGGCAAAGGGAGCATGTTCTCCAGGTACAAGCATTGTTTCTCAGGCCTGCCCATTCAACAAGAGCTTCAGGGCCCTTGCAGAAGAGGTAAAGGCTGGTTAGGCACTCCAAATGTGTCTATTGCAAAGTCAAGTAACCATAGCGTGGGTTCTGGTTGAGAAATTCTCTTAATAATTTCCTTTGGAAATTCACAAAAGAAGAAATACAAACAGCCAATAAACATTTAAAAGTTCACTAGTCTAGAGTGACAGCCATGAGAAAAGGTGTGTACCATTTTTCAAAAGGGCTTCCTTTGTAACCATTATTAAATGACATCAGTAGCTGGAGAGTTTAGCTGACAGCTGCTTTCCCTCCCTTCTCTGGTCTGAGTCCTTTGGGGAACTGGATAAGCCTGGCATAGGGCACTAACCGCAGCGAGTATGTGAGGCATGTACCTCTGTGTCACAGAAGCTCTGACACTGACCAAGATTATTTTTAGAGCTGACCTTCTTGGTTCCAAGGAAAAGTAAACAGACAGATGCACGTGATTTCCTCTGAGAGACTCGAGGTAAACAAATTGGCATGCGTGCCCTCACTGTTATCCTGTGTTCTGAGCCCAGGTCGCTTAAAGAGCAAAGCTCAGGTGAAAAGCTTCGTTGAAAGCTCAAAACCAAGCAGGATGAAAGCCGGGGCAGCTGAGTGAAGGTTCACAGCTCCCAGCTACTCGGTCAGAAAACTGCAGGTGAAAAAACGTATCTATTCCAAATTCTTGGGAAACGTGTCGTTTTAAGTAAAGTTTCAATACTTGCTCATGAAAATATTGCTAAAAACTTACTATTTAATTTCTTGCCTTTTATTTTGTATTATTCTCTTTTACCTTTGTTCTTTTTCCTCTGTGATGTGTTTATTATTTTTAAGTGAAGACTATAAAAAAAAGTAGAAAGAAAAAATCTCCATAATCCTGCCCCTTATTAATATGTTGTTGTATATCCTTGAGATATTTTTATGCGTATACTTATATCTATACATCAACAAAACAAAAACATATGTATTGTCTTATAACTTTGGTCGTCTAGCACTCTATCTTGGTATCTTTTCACATTGGTATATATACATCTCTCTCATGCTACTGACGGACATTTAGGTCATTTCCAGTGTTTTACTACTGCAAACAATGCATCAGTGAGCATCTTTGAACAGATATCTTTGAGCACTTGCATGAAAGTCTCTGTTGGACAGCTTCTGGGAAGAACTGCTGGATCAAAACATTTTCATATGTTTAAAGTTTTAATTTAGTGATTGCTTTCCACTTGTCTCCTGAAACATATGAAAATAATTTCTCATGAAGACTTAGCACCTAACACAGTGCCTGGCACATAGTAGCTGTTCGTTACTTGTTGGTTAGATTAAAGCATCATAAATGTTATTGTTCTGGCTGTGAAAAAGTGATGACTTTGACACTACTGAAGCACATTGCCCTGCCTGCCTCACTTTTAATTGTCCCAGACAACTGAGGTATTTAAGTGCCGGTAAAATGTTAGATTCATAGTAGTAGTCTTCACTGTAGCAAATATAATAAAAAATAATAGTATATACCACAACACATAGCACTTCTGATTGTCTCTTGGTGACAAGCTATTGTTGTCACCTGAAATCGTAGAATTCTAGAGTAGACAGGAGTCTAGACATCAAATAGTCTAAGTGTCTCATGTAGAAGTGAAAGCCCAGAAAGGTAGTGATTGGCCAAAGATTTGAGAATTAACAGCTTCTACTTAAAACACATCTTATTTCCTGCCTTCCTTTCTTGACTTAACACACAGATTTAGTATAACTTTATTTCATTTGATTATATCATATAAACAAGGCACATTATTGACTGAGATATGTTTCCTCGTGTCTTATTTCTATCAATTTACCTGCCTAGAGCTTTCCTTCTTACCCTTCTAATTTTCTAGTTCAAGTCAGCCAAGGATTGGAAACAAGATAACTAAGCTTATGAGTACTATATGTCAAGTGACGGGATCTGAGCGTGAGTCTAAGGTTTTCCTATGAGTGAAACTGAAGAATCTTAATACCTTTTTGTCAGCCATTTTGGCTACTCAGGACAGCTTGTACGTGTGTGTGTGCGCATATGTACTTCCCAAGCTTTCGCAGCTTAGGAACACATTGCCATGTTCTGGATAGATGAGATGAGTGTGTGTGTGTGTATGTGTGTGTATCATATATAATATTGCTGAATACCTGAAAGATATTCAGAACCTTTAGATTTAGAAATTTGCTCAATTCTAAGGAAACAAATAGCCAAAGGGTTTGTCTTAAACTGCTTTCAGCATCTGGTCAAGGTCTATTTAAAGGACAGTGAAATAAGAGTCCTTTCCCATCCCTTGGCTGATACATAATGCCAACTTTGGTTTCATCATCAGTAATTTCGGGAATAGTGTCAGTGGCAGGCAGAATAATGGTTGCCCAATAATGTCCATGTCCTAATTCCTGAAATCTGTGAATATGTTATCTTACATGGCAAAAGGAACTTTGCAGATGTGATTAAGTTAAGGATTTTGAGATGGAGAGATTATCCTGGATCATCTAGGTGAGCCCAGTGTAATTACAAGGGTCCTTAAAAGTGAAAGAGGAAGGCAGGAGAGTCAAAGTCAGAGAAGGAGGTAGGTTGACAAAAGCAGAGGTCAGAGTGATACTATCGCTGGAGGAAGAGACCATGAGACAAAGAGTGCAGGTGGCCTTTGGAAGCTGGAAAAGCAAGGAAAGGGATTCTCCCCAAGAGCCTCCAGAAAGGAATGCAGCCCACTGCCAACACCTTGATCTTAGTCCAGTGAGACCATTTTAGACTTCCGACCTCCAGAACTATAAGATAATAAGTTTGTGTTATTTTAAGTCACTAAGTATATGGTAATTTGTTACAGCAACAATAGGAAATTAACACAGTGTCTTACCATAAAGCAGTGCAAGTTTGAGTTTTGATTGAAGGACAACTGTTCTTTTGCATTTTAATCAAATATTTAAAGAATGTGAAAATGTTTAAAGAAAAAACAAAGCTGAAAAAAGTAACCACATAATAATAATAGTTTACATTTAGTGAGCACTTACTATATACCAGACATTGTGATTTACAAAATTTAAGGCTTACAAAAATCCTATGATGAAGGGCTACGGCATTAATCTGCTTATTAGACAGATAAGAAAGTAAAGACATAAAGGAGGTCACGAATTTGATTAACTGTAATAAGCAAAAAGATTAGCTGGAGTCTTCAGTGGGAAAGTGCAGAATTCCTCTCAAATCAAGCAGGGAAAAGTTGAAAGTAGTTACCATAAAAATTAGGCAAAGGTAAAACTTGTAAGATTCCTAAGGGATAGGTGATGCCCTAGGTTGTGAAAATAAATCCCATCTGAAATGCTCTGAGTCCCCACTACATGGCAGGAAGCTCCCAACTATCAGGTGCGGCTCAGTTTGTTAACTGGCAGACCAGGTGGAATCCCCAGAGGGTGCACCCCTTCCTCCCCCACCGTCCCTACTCCCATCTGGAATCTTTGCAGGATAACCACAAATTCATAACCCCATTCTCATCTCTGACTGAAAACCCTGAACACCTAACATCAGATTAACAGTCTCAAAATAAATCTGTTTCCCGCCACTGGATAATGTCATTCGATAATGACTGTGACCCCAAATAACATACACACGATGAAGAAATTAATATAGTTTTACTGACATCTTATATTTACAAGATGTAGTAACAAATTTTTAACTCACTGTGCTGCTTGTTTATGTGTTTTCCATATTTAAGAGATTTGAAATGTTTTAGAGAATCTCAAGCTGGAAAAAAATCTGACATTTTAGACATTTAGATTTTTAATTGAAATACTTAGGATTTGACCAATTAGGGATGCAGTGAATATTTAAACGCTTAAGTGAATTTGATTTAAGGTATGGTTTGATTTTTATGCTGCACAGATGCCTAGAGAATTTGATTTACTAGATTTCCACTAACACATCTGTCGAGTGCTTATTACTTGCCAGGCACTGTTTTAAGTGCTTTGTATGCACTAACTCAGCTAAGGCTCACAACAATTCTGAGTTTTGTAGTATTGCTACCCCCCCTTTCAGATGATAAAACAGAGGCACAAAGAGTTACGTGACTTTACCAAGGCCACACAGCCAGTTAGTAGCAGAGCAGTCTGGCTGGGAGCCCACGCTCCTAACCAGTGCCCTTTCAGTGTTGAGGAAGACTCCTACAGGAAGACTGTAAGTGCCCATGCCTGGGCAGAGATGGGCCAGGATCATTTACAAAGTGTAAATCTGCCTTGTTAGGGGCGTGAAGTACTTGAGACAATCAGATACCACTACGTGTGAATTTGACATATTTAAGGGAATTTAATAAATGAGGTTTATAAACAGTATGTAAATGTGTAAGATAATTTGATTTGTTAGGTTTGTATGCTTTTATGACTTTAACATGTAATGTGTAGGAAAATTCTATCCCATTTAGAAATAGTGTTTAAATGGGAAGTTTAATATGTTGAATTAATATGCTCACTGAGCATTAATCAAAGAGCAAGTAAAAGTGTTTTATTTTACCATAAAATCGATAGATTTATAAGTGAATTTGAGATTTGTGCTTCACTACTTAATAACTAGACTTAAATTTTACATCCCTAATAAATTAAATATCAATTAAAACAAAAGCCACTTTATGGGTTCTTTCTCATGCACAAAATTTTCCTCTGTCACTTAAAATCTCGACTGACAATTTACACAGTTATAGCCCTATTTAGCAGAGGGGGAAACTGAGGTGAAAAGAAATAACTTCCCAAGGTGACAGAAGAGGTGGATCCTGCATTCCACACCAGGCAACACTGGACTGCCAAAGCCATGCAACCACTTTCCCACACCACCTCCAGTGTATGCTGATTCCATTTCTATAGAAAACGACGTCAGTTATGAATACAAACCCTGGAGGAACAGACACCAATGTAACAACATTGGTCTTGACTGGAGTGGGACTTATGGAGGACTGTTACTTTATTTCTGTAATATTTAAGATTTGAATGAAAGGAGTTCTCTACCCCTTCACCCCATTTTTCAACTAATCTCTTTGCTGACAATTTAAAATTAAGAGCATTCTGCACCTCTTTATAGTTTACTTTCTTCTCTGTGATGTCAATCAGCATTTTGTAGCTATTTATTAATATCTACCTCATGAGTTTTTTTTTTTTTTTTTTAACATTCCTGCTAATGCTTCAAATACCCCCTCAGATGGGCATCGTTCCTCGGTGAAACCTTTTCTTATGCCCCTAACCCTAGATACCCCATAGAATTAGTCACTCCTCCAGTTAGCTACTTTTGTACCTAGTACATGCTTTTATCATTAAACATATAAACTGAATTATAGTTGTTTTTCTATTCATCCATCTTCCCTATTAGAGTATCTATATTATATATGTCTTTTCCCAGGGTCTAGCACAAAATTTGGTTGGTTAAACCAAACATATTTTGCAGTTATGGAAGCTGAAGTATGCTTTGCATAGGCAATTATGTAGTGTTTTCCTTTCCTTAAAAGGCTTACTCTCTTTTGGTCCTTTAACTCTTTGGTCTAGCATTGGGGTAGATGACACAATCAAGACTTAGGTTGAACTAAAAGTGGAAGAATTCAGTTAAGAAGCTATCACAAAACTACAAAAATTGAATTCTCTGAAAACACGAATCCCTTGCAAACAGGAGTTGCGAGTGGAGCCAGGTCACATCTTAACAACTGGGAGAGAGACTCTTGTCTCCGCTTCCCCGGAGGTGCCCCACGTCCGACCGCTCTCGGACTAGCCTGGCCGCCACAGCTGCTGTATTTCCAAGGGTCCAGTTTTCTACGTAAAAGAAAGAAGAAGCAGCAGTTAACTCCTTAACCAGAAGAATACTTTCTGAGAGTTGGGGGCCAGAAAGACTTCAGTGGCTTAGCATGACCCCAGTACATTTGCATTTTATCCTGGACTGCTTCAATGGCGGACATGTGGGGGCCGGGCGGCGTTTTGGAGAGTGCAGCCCTGCAGACCAGCTAACCCCCACACCACTGCTCCTGTGACCTCTCCTGCCGAGGTTAGGGGGCCGGCCTGGGGGCGGAGGCGGTGACACCAGGGCTGGCCCCCACCACTTCCTCCCCTCCAAGTCTGAGGTCAAGGCGGGAAAGTGAAAATGAAAACAGAAGCTTCTCTGATTGCCCCCTCTCGGGCTGGCGACCGGCACTGGTCACTTAACGCTGTGGGAAAGCATGGGAAGAGCCGCGAATTCGCGGGCTGGTGAGCCTTTTAAGAGTTTGCCTTCTCCCCTGAGGACGGGTCTCCTTCCCCACCGCACGCGGACTAGGCAGCCAGCCGCCCACTTTGGGGAGGCCCTGCGGTCTCCGCCCCCACGAGGCCCCGCCCGGTTCCTGAGTCTCCACCCTTCCCTCCGCTTCCGCCCCTGAGGCCACGCCCCCTGGGGCCCCTGAGCCCCTGAGGCTCCGCTAGGCCGGGCCAGCTCGGGGCGTCTTCTTAGCAAGAGCAATTCCTTTTTCCCTCTCGTCTTCTTCCTCAGGTCCCTCCGCCTTCGGGCTACCGCAGGTCGCCAGATCCCGAAGACCTGGCGGAGACGGTGCTGGGGCGAACCCAGGGTACTTTCCCATTAGGGCCCTGTTGGGCCTGGAAATCTAGCGGCGGCCCGTGGC
Source organism: Ceratotherium simum simum (assembly GCF_057802395.1). Taxonomy (NCBI): domain Eukaryota; kingdom Metazoa; phylum Chordata; class Mammalia; order Perissodactyla; family Rhinocerotidae; genus Ceratotherium; species Ceratotherium simum. Next base: position 23,416,502 of record NC_141910.1, read on the forward strand.
CTTGGGGTTGTCTCCTTCCAGGCGCGTCTCTGCAGTGAGAATCGATTGGGGAGGGTGGATCCTGAAGATCCGTTTGGGCATTTCTTCCTCCTGGCTCACCAGCTCCACCCAAATGGAAGTGATAGGCAGGGGAATTGGTAAATTGTTCAAAGTGGAAGAATGCAGCTGAATTACGAAGTGCCTAGCCGAAAAACATCAGGGAGCAAGGAATCAGAGTACTAAAGAGTACTAAAAATTTTTGAGGTGAATTCACTGTCAGTTAAAAAGTACAAATGGCTAGAATCAAAGTATCACTAATTTCAAACTGCCTTTTAATTACAGTTCGCAGAATGCCTGTTAATTACAGCAGACACCTGACCTAATACTTGCAGACGAAGTCAGATAGCAATATTTAGAGAAATGTAGGCACGAAGCAGGAAAAGGGGGTATTGGTGTTTTCAGTGTTCCCCTCAGGTGTCTGAAAAATGTGAGGGGGAAAATCTCCAACCAACATATATCCAGACATAATCGAGAATGACATGAAGCCACTGCCATATGAATTTCTCCATGTCTGACATCAGATTGTATTCACAGCAGGTTGTTCATTGGCTGTGTAAGCCCTGTGACCAAAATGAAGCCAGGTGACTTAGCACATACAGTTGTTTGCCTATGTTCTCAGACGCTGAAGAGCACTGCCTTCACGCTTGTAGGGAGCTTAAAGGAAAAAAACCCCACCACTTACCTGCTTCAAGTGCTTAGCGTTATACTTGAACAATTATAGAAACTATTTAGCTTCTGTGAATTTTTGCCTAAAGAAATGTGTAGTTGTGAGACTTAATTCGTAACTACTTATTCCTAGTGAAACTTTGTCCTTCAGAAATTATTCAGCAGTCTGCTATTTGGTAGCAGAGTGCAAGGTACGCACAACCATATATGCCTGTCAATGTTGACAAGGACATACTGAAAATTCTGCAAGTTGTGGGCAAACAAGATAGAAAATGAGGCTGTTTCTCCAGTGTTCCTTCTCCCTCTGACATAAAAAATAAGTGAATATGGTAAACAGTCAGAAGTGAGGAAGAAATGGTGAGTTGATAAACTTTTATTTGAAAGACCCCAGGTAGAAATTTAGAAATATGAAGTTTATTTTTTATCCCAACTAATAATAAAAGGTGGATTGAGAACAGGCTGTATGCTGGCCAACTGATGTTCATTATTTCACTGAACCTTCACAACTCTATGAGATTGCCATTATCCTCATTTTACAGAAAGAAGAATCGAGGCTCTGAGGAGTTAAGGTCACTTGCCCAAGGTCACATGGCTCGTAAGTGACCATTTAGGATTAAACTCAGGTCACCCATCCCTCTAAACTAAAAATCATGCAGAATGCGGGTGCATACATTTATCTAAGTGCATCACAATGTACATTTAAAAGCGGTACATTTTATCTAAGTTATACCCCAGTAAAGTTAATTTTAAAAAATCATGCAGAATGAATGTGATGTTTTTTATGATAAAACTCATCAAAGAAACAGCATTATGGTGCTTTCACACATGACAGTTTCTGAGGAAAAAGAGATGGAGGTGAGATATATATGTTATTAACACACACACTGAAAGATTGGTGACACCACAGTCAAGGATTTTTCATTCAGGTGACCTTCCGAAACTTCAGATACAGATGTAAAGAAATATCAACCAGGATGCTACCAGGGGTTAGGGGCATGCAAATCTGTTGTAGAAATCAACCAAAGGAACACAAAATTGGAAAAGACATCTGAAATCTGTGATATCAAACATATCTAACAAAAATATGTCCAAGCACAGGGCACTAAAAAGTTAGATACTTTTGCTAGTGGTATGCATTCAAGTCACATTTTCTGTGTGTAATGTACTACATATTATACTAAGCATTGTGGTTATAAGCTGTACAGCAGAATTTACATGTCTTTATTTTCAATTAAAATTTATTTGAACAGTTTGTCAAAACAAGGAAGGCATCACTTGTTAGTGCCTTTGTGTTTGAAAGCTGGGTTTGGCTGTTTAAAGAGACTATGTTGACTCTTTTTTCATTTTATGATGTTCCATTTTGAAGTTTCACTAGTTTCAGAAACATTTTGAATTTAAAGCTTTAATTAAAATTTATGAATCAAATATTTTGTGAATTGGGTATTCTGAACAATCATGGTTGCCTGTACATGTGTGGAAACAGGATAAAAAATAGCCCCATTCTTTCCTCAAGTGGCAAAATTGGCTTTCTTAAGATGTTTAAACTGATAGTTGCTGTCCCCACCTGATACAGGTATGTCTGTATTGGTCAATATAACAGCCCCAATAATGATAAACTCCGCAAGGCATCAAAGTAGGATATGACCAATGAGATTTCACTGTTAGAAATTCTGTACGACCTTATGTTTTCCAAGAGAATATTTTCTTGAGTAGCAATCATGAAGACAGTGACATATCTTGAGTGAAAAAGAAAATGGTTGTGAGAAAAAGCTTGAGTCTTAGGGCAATTTGATCAGGATGCATACTTAGCACCCTTCACGAAGTGCAAGAGGAAATTGACCCAGCACTCTCCATCAGGAGAGTTCTTTGCAAGGTTGAGCATAACAACAGAAAACCACTGCTCTTGGTAATGAGATCTAACCAGAATGGTTGGGGAACAGCACAGAGCCTGAGATCAGATCTCTGTGTGAACACCTAAACTTCCTGCTGCTGGTTACTCTCTTTACTAGTTTACTTCTTTAACATTTATTTAATATTAGTGCAGCTTGCTTGGCAATGAAAGCAGCTGTGTCTTCTCAGACATGTATAAGCCTATAATTAACAGACTACTAAAAATATTTCTACTCCAACTAATGTTTAGTATGGTTTTTCTTAATTTATTCATAGAATTTATAATGATTCATTCCAGAAATGTACAATTTACTAGAAACCATTCTGAACAGGTGGAAGCAACTTTAATATGAGTTATCCATAATAAATACACATTTTTTCCTGTTCAGTAGCATGTCACCTTGAGCCCCTCTATCTGCATGATAAAAATTGAGATACGATTTCAAAACTATACTTCAAATTCTTCAGATACTTTTTGGCAAGACATGTTAAGAACCTTAAAAATGTTTATGATCTTTGATCCAATAATTGCCCTCCTACAAATCTATCCAGAGAAAATAGAAATTCATCAAAGATTTTTATATGAAACATGTTCACTGCAGTGTCATTTGTAATGACAAAGATTGGAAAATCTAATCTAAATCAGCAATAGCAAAATCTTTAAATAAATTGGTATATCAACTTATGCTTATTTTTAAATAGGGTCATTTAAAATTTATGAAAAGTTTAAAATGTGTTTCAAGTTCATTTGATCACGTAGGGTATCATCCTAATTTTGTAAAAACACATGTTTATGCATAGAAAAAAGACTAGAAGCAACTATATAAAAATGTTAACTGTGGTTATTGCTGAATAGTAGGTTTATGGGCCATTTAAATTTTCTTTATCCTTTTAAATTTTTTTATATTCTCTATAGTGAACATTTTTTTTTATAGTCAAGAAAATAATAAATGCTACTTTTTAAAAAGAAAACAAAATTCTTAGAGGGTATAATAAACACTTGACTTCTTGATTCATAACTAATAGAATGAGATATTCACGCTTATGCATGGTAAATAGCCTAGAAATAACCCCAAACAATGACTACTTTATAAATCAACCAGTCTCACTCTGCCTCCTCCTTTCTTTCATTCTTATCCTCAACTAGTTGTTAAAAATGTATCCTATGATTGAAAGCCCCTATTTCTACCAAAGTAAAGTAGTATAAAATCAATTGTCTAAAAGCTTACACCTACATAAACCTAAAATGTTAACATAATTAAATTAAAAAAAAGATTACTAACACAAGCCCCAAAACAAATGTTATGTATAATAACATGTTTCCTTCTTTCCAAAAAGCCTAAGAACCCCGGGCCCTGTGCTAAATAATGTAGAATTATCATAACCAAGGGTTTTTCCTACTAAAACACTCATGTACATATATATTTAAACATGTCCTAGGAAAAGGTCTGGAAGGCCTCATCTTGATGTCAAGGTATTAAGTTTCTGGGTTGGGAGAATTATAAATGTTTTCAGGACATTTTTGCTTGTCAGTAATTTTCAGATTGTTCTGTAATGTGCAAACATAGCCTTTTGTAAAAAGAAAAAGGTGTTTTAACACCATTTTGACAAAAAACAAAAAAAACAAAAAAATGCTACCCAGAGCTGTCAGAATTAGTCTCTTTGAGACCTTTCTAACTTGCAATTAGGAAAACACATTACCAATTACCCACAGTATGGAGTTTTGACAGACTAAATAATATAGCTTTATATTTGGTATCTGCCTAATACTTGGGAGGAAAAAACCTAAGTCATTTGAACTTATCTATGAAGTATTTAGGAAATCCTCTTGGAAATCTCAGTTGTGCAAAAACTATTTAAATTTATTAAATAAACATCTTCCATTGGCAGTTGTATCAATGGAGTCGTATGTTGATGAAAGATTTAAAACAAGACAGGTACTCCAATAGGAAATTTAAAAAAACAAACAAATTAAATACCGTATGGAAACAGATAAGTTTCCTAAAAGAACAACATCAAATTAATAACTTGTCTTTAAATAAAAACACCCGGGACATTTTTGCATGTCAGAGGTTTTTGAGATGAAACATTACCAGTGGGTTGGTAACATGGCCCATTTTACAAAATATATTAGCACAGTGTTTTACCTAAAGTGGATGTTCAGTGTCTTCTTATAAAAATTTATTTTGAGGGCTGGCCCAGTAGCCTAGTGGTTAAGTTCAGTGCACTCCACTTCAGCGGCCCAGGTTCAGTTCACAGGTGTGGACATACACCACTTGTGGCCATGCTGTGGTGGTGACCCACATACAAAATAGAGGAAGATTGGCAACAGATGTTAACTCAGGGTGAATCTTCCTCAGGAAAAAGAAAAATTATTTTGATTCAAACTTATACAATAGAAAATGATTCCTAAGTTTAGTTTGCAAATTAAGTTTGATTATTCACTGGAAAAAACATATGGTGCTAAGTTTTTTCCCCTAAATTTGAGCATTTGGAGGGAAAAGTTTCAATTAATTTGAGTACACATCTAATAAAATGAAACAAAGCCATCTGATTGAGGCCATATGATGTACTAAAAAGCACTTTGAACACTGGAATGTATTTCCAACATTGCAACTAACTATCTTGTAACCTTGGGGTTCATTTTCTTCAACTGTAAAATAAAGTGATTAAACAGGATCATCTCTCTCTAAGATATTTCAAGTTTTACAAGTCTGTGATCTGAAAACAAACATAGGCAGATTCTAAAATGTGGAGAGAAAGTACACCAACCAGGGATCTCTGGACCCAGGGCACAACACAGGGGTCAGTCCCCTGGGTTGTCTTTCTTCCTCATATATCCTAGCCTTGGAGCTGAAGAAGCTGACAAGTAGCACAAATAAAAGAAAGCCCCAACAAAAGCCTACTCTCTTTAGCCAAAGGACCTGGAAAGGGCAACCTAGCAAGACAGAAAACCTTTAGGCAATAACTGCTATACTCTAGGCAAACCTGATGGAAAAACACTGTGGCCCCAACCCCACCCACACCAGTAGAGGCCAAGTGGAGAGCTCAGACTTGCACTTTTGCCAGGCTGTAATGAAGTGCCCCAATCCTCCCCACCACTCCCACCACCATCAGTTTGGTGTCAGAGGAAGCCTAGTGGAGAGTCAGGACTTTCACGACCACCTAGTAGTAATGAGCCCAGAGGCCACTCGCTCCACCCCTGTGGTGTCAGTGGAGTCCAAATGGCGAGTAGTATTAAGGTGCTCCTACCCCTCCCTACCAGGGAGGTATCAGTGGAGGCATAGTGAAGGCTGGAACTCCCATCACCACCTATAAGTAATGAAAAGCACCCCCAACTCAAGTGGCAACAGAGGCTGAGTAGAAGCTGAGAGAGTCCAGGACCGTACTGGACTCCTACCCACAACTGGCAATAATGAGGTGGCCACTCCCCTACCCCCCATTCTTCTCTTGCTGGAGCAGTCAGAGGAAACCAGCTAAAACAGAAGGTTTAAGTAAGATCCATATGGTCTCCTTTGAAGCACAAAAGTTTTTAATTTTGATAAGTCCAATTTATTTTTTCTTTTGTTGCTCATGATTTTGGTGTCATATCTAATAATCCTCCCCTAAATCCAATATCATGAAGATTTACTTCTATACTTTCTTATAAGAGTTTCATAGTTTTAGTTCTTACCTTTAGATCTTTGATCTATTTTGAGCTAATTTTCGTATATGGTGTAAGATAAGGGTCTAACTTCATTCTTTTGCATGTGGCTATCCAGTTGTCCCAGCATTTGGAAAGAATATTCTTCCCCATTGAATGGTCTTAGCACCCTTGTCAAAAATCAATTGACCATAGGGGCTGACCCCGTGGCTTAGTGGTTAAGTGCGCACGCTCCACTACTGGCGGCGCGGTTCCGACCCTGGGCGCGCACCGATGCACCGCTCATCTGGCCATGCTGAGGCGGCGTCCCACATACGGCAACTAGAAGGATGTGCAACTATGACATACACCTATCTACTGGGGCTTTGGGGAGAAAAAGGAGGAGGACTGGCAATAGATGTCAGCTCAGGGCTGGTCTCCCTCAGCAAAAAGAGGAGGTTTGGCATGGATGTTAGCTCAGGGCTGATCTTCCTCACACACAAAAAAATCAATTGACCATAGGTGTATGAGTTTATTTCTGGACTCTCAACTCTACCATATTGATCTGTATGTCTATCCTTGTGCTAGTACCACAGTGTCTTGATTACTGTTGCTTTGTAGTAAGTTTTGAAATCAGGAAGTGTGAGTCCTCCAACTTTATTCTACTTTTTCAGGATTCATTTGGTTATTCTGGGTCCCTTGCAATTCTATATGAATTTTAGAATCAGCTTGTAAGTTTCTACAAAGAAGTCAGTGGAGATTCTGATAGAGGTTAAGTTGAATCTGTAGGTCAGTTTCAAGAGTATTGCATCTTAACGATGTTAAGTCTTCTGACCCAAGAACAAAGATTTTTCCATTTCCTTAGATCTCTTTTAATTTCTTTCAACAGTGTTTTATAGTTTTCAGAGTAGAAGTTTTGACCTTCTTTTGTTAAATTTATTCCTAAGTATTTTATTCTCTTTGATGCTATTGTTAATGGAATTGTTTTCTTAATTTCATTTTTAGATTGTTCATTGCAATTGTATAAAACTACAATTAATTTTTGTATATCAATCTTGTGTTCTGTAATCTTATGAAGTTGTTTTCTAGTTCTAATAGTTTTTTGGTGGATTCCTTGGGATTTTATATATAAAAGATCATGTCATTTGTGAATGGAGATAGTTTTGGTTCTTCCTTTCCAATCTGGATGCCTTTTATTTCTCTTTCTTAACTACTTGCCCTAACCAGAATCTCTAGTACAATGTTGACTAGAAGTGGGAGAGTGGACGTCTTTGTCCTATTCTTGATCACAGGGGAAAGGCATCCAGTCTTTCACCATTAAGTGTGATGTTAGATGTGGGTTTTTCTAGATGTCCTTTATCAAGTTGAGGAAGTTTTCTTCCATTCCTAGTTTGCTGAGTGATTTTATCATAAAAGGTTATTGGATTCTGTCAAATGCTTTTTCTGTATCTATTGAGATTGCCATAGCCTGCTTGGGCTATCGTAACAAAATACCATAGA